>NC_141163.1:33488071-33791895 GCF_053477565.2 Lygodium microphyllum | reverse complement strand
ACTGTGCATACAAGGGCAGATACCAAATCATACCTCCTCTACAACTCTATCCCTAAGAGCATTGCATGGGGATCTATTGATGAAATGAGTGCTAGTAGTAATTGCCTTAGGCTAGGACTATATTGCAAACTCTTTTCTGAATAGTCCTATTTATGCACACTATAATACAATTCTAGGGTGGGATGTATGGGGTGGTCAATTGACTCTTAATATCCCTCTTATCGCAAAACTACTCAAATGTTATAGCATATTCTATCCCATTTTCATATCATAGGCATTTTAGCCTATGCCCAAATCCCATTTTCATATCCTAGGCATTTCAGCCTACGTCCAAACTAGTTCTCAACCATAGCAAGAAAGTGTTGAAATGTAGCTAACACCTTTGACTTCTTCTTAATAGGATATGCCCAAACTTTATGCGAATGACCATCAATGAATTCCATAAAGTATTTAGCACCATGTAATGGCTAATAGGGCATGGAACCACAAACATCTAAATGAACAAAGCCAAAGGCTCACCCACGTGCATAGAGTTGAACTTTTTATGAGAGTTATGTGTTTGCCTACCATGTAAACAATGATCACAAGAGTCAAAACATTAGTCAAGAGGTGGCAAACACTGTGAACAAGCCTTTGTGGATGAGGGTTAGTGCATAGAGGTGTCAGTTACACTAAGTGCACTACAATAGAATAAAATACAATATGTGTACTATTGTGAGATAAGTGCACAATGATGTGCACTTATACATGTGCCCTATGGGATGTATATATATATGTGTGTGCAATGATGCAGTGCACTAGGGTTGGTGTCTAGGGATGGGGCAAGTGCACTAGGTGTAGTGCACTAGGGTGCACTGCAAGGTGCAACCTTCCTTCCTCCTCCTTCTCTTTGATCTCACGCTTGCGAACAAGGTGGGCATCAAGGTGAGAGTGCACTGCAAGGTGCAACCTTCCTTCCGCCTCCTTCGCTTTGATCTTATGCTTGCGAACAAGGTGAGCATCAAGGTGAGAGTGGAATAAAGAGACACAATGAGTGCACAAGTGCATTGTTACCCTAGGTGCAAGGAGGTTTATGCATAGGTATGTGCACTAGAATGGGGCTAGTGTATAGTGGTGTGCACTAGTGCATATATAGTGTGCTAATATAATGTGCATTATGCATGAGTGTGTGTGCACTATGCAATGTGTATATGTATGTGTGCATGTACATTGTACACTATGCATGAGACCATGATAACAAAAAGCCAAGAATTAAAAGTACCACTACAGCACCCCCCCTCAATCAATGATGATGACAGTAGGCAGAACTCAATGCTTGAGAGAGATACACGATAAGAAAAATGTGGTGACGAAGGATTACAACATAGCTATCTATGATAATTGTAGACATCCATAAGTAGGCCAACATCGTGGCAAAGATGACTAAGATGGTGAGTAGCAGGTGTTGAAGGCGATGGGTTCCAGTCAATTCCTTGTAGCATGATGGTGAAGGAAAAGTGTCATAGAGAGATGATAATGATGATAATGTTCAATAGGGGTGGACATGATAAAAACCAACATGAGCCGATCAATGATGATGAGTAGCCAATCGATCATGATAAAGAAGAGAGCAAGTAGCTCGAGGACAAACCAAACAATAATTAGTATGTTGTCCCAATATCCCTTTCATAGCATGATGACTACCAACACACAAGGGTAGTCATGGAGATGATGGGAAGTAGCTATTGATTGTAACGAAGACGATGGAGGCAAGGTGCAGTAGTATGGTGAAGGAAATGATGAGTAGAAGCATGAGATTCTTGAAGAAACCATGCTTTCTAATCCTATCTTCTTCTTTATTTTTTTCTTTTTTCTTTTTTAAAATATAATAATAATAATAATAATATAATAAGGACTTGAGTCCACTCAGGGCTCAACCCTTATGCATATGCAAGTGCTCTCTTTCTCTAACCCAAGCCCTTGCATGTGTTCAGAGGGATACTTTCTTTCCTGAATTTTACTCTCCCATTCCCCTCCCAAAGGATAGGTCTTGAAAATGTGAAAGTAGCTATCGTGTGTTGTCAATTCTTGGCTATTTTTAATACAATTTCTGTCTTTATTATTATCCCCATCAAGTGTCTAGCATTCTTATTCTTCCAAAAGGTTCATCAAAATGGCTAATGACTCTTAACTACGTTTGAATGTAAAAATATGAATAACACAATGAAATTTTTTATTTCAACCATGACAAATGACACCTAAATAATACAAGTGCTTTGGAGTTGCACTTGTATATGTGTTTCACTCCATAATACAAAGCATATAAGCAACTGTGTGGTCCATGTGTTATTGGTCCCAGTAGAACCATAATGTTACACTCTATGAGCTCCACGTCAGGACCATTGAACACATCCTTATTATTTCAAGAATGTCAACTCATTAAACATGCAACTATCTCTCACTAGCCCACTCACATGGTTAAATCAATCTAGCAACTTGATATGAGTAGGAAACACATTTACCAATACTCACCAGGTCATAGTCCTTTGTATTAATATGACACATTCCACAATCCACATGTACCCTTCACTCTTGAGTGACTCTTGACTTTACTTCTGTTGTTGCCCACATATGTGAGGAGTCACTAACAATGAGCTTGAGGAGGTGAAGAGAAGAAGAGAGCTTCACCTACCACATCCCTCACACACTCAACTTCATACACTCTTGCTTGCATTCATAACTCACCAAGATGATATGATGGAGAAGAAGAGGAAAGAGTGTGAGGACCTTCTCATTATCATGTCTCTCACTCCATACACACCCTCATACCCCCTCTCCTTCACACTCACACATTGACAATAGAGTAGTGAGATAGCTATAGAGTAAAGTTTGCACACACATGAATAGTGTGTTCTATTACTTTCATCTTTTTTATCCCCGTGAGTTTTAGGCTTAGGGTTTCCCCTATCCCCCTTGGGCATCCAACCCCTTTTTGTGGATACATGGCCAATCTTCCCTCCTATTGCAAGCACTTAGACCTTAGCTTTAATTTAAAAAATTAACTAATGCATATCATATCCACATGGTGCTACATAATTTGATATAATTTGCATGGAAGGGAGCCCAATTCTCAGTTAAATATCCACGTCATTTCTGCAACAATCTTTTTGTCAAAAATTATGTGCATTTTCTATTTGTGGTTAACATCCACCCATTTTCTACACACATATATAAGTGCATTCTATAGTTGTTTAATTACCTATCGTAATTTATGTGAGACATATAAAACTAGCTTCATTAATTAGCCCTTTAAGAACATATTCTTTATACAAAATTTAGTGCACATATACAAATAGAATGGAAAACATTCCTTTCCAAACAAATCTCTATTACAATCAAGGTAATAGAACTTATTCATCAAGCCTTAGGCCAAGTCCAATCCTGCTAAGAATCAAGCACATAAATCTACTCAAATTGACCCAAATAATTGGCATTCACCATCCATCCCCTAAGTAGTATCAAGATCTTCTAGATCGTATCCAAGCTCTTAGTGCACTGACAGCCCTCATAATAGTCTCCCTAAAGCCCCACTAGTGTCTATAAGTCTTTGGAAGTTAAATGCTGAAGCAGAGAGGCTTCTCTATGGGATCAATCCTAGCACTTGGGACAACACTGCTCCAATGGGAGAGCTAGTGGAATGCTTGGGAATAGCTATCCTTGCTTGTTGTTCCATCTATACAGACACTTCCAATCAATAATTTTGTTTGGAAGACACAGCCATATGAACCGATTTCCAAATTATTCCATCCTTTTCTTAAGAGAATAAAAGGACCAAACATTACTTTCCAATCAAATCTTTGCTTATCACAATTTCAAAAAGAAAAATAACTATCCAAACAATGACTTTCATAATTAACAATTGCATCATATACCATCTAATTCAAATCTAATTCAAACTGGAACTTATCTTATGGTGAAAGTATTCAAGGTTACCTTCTCGAGGAGTTAAAGCATTAATTTTATCATGAATTCACTAGCTTGAATTTTGTATTTTGGGTTTACTTGTAAGATTTCTCAATTCTTATCAAATCTTAAGGTATAGTTCCTCAATTTGCACCACAATTTAACTAAGAAATTGAGAGTGGCCATAAATTACAAAGTTTATTTGATGGATGTAACCACTAAAGACTTGTTGGTTAATTTATGTCATTAAGTAGAATCTCTTACAAAATGTACTTACTTACATATTTACCATCATAATTTAATGATAGTTTTGTCAATAGAGCTTAGCAATTCTCACTTTAGATAAAATTGTAAGATATTGCTAGTAATTATACATGTAGCTGACTCAATAATTTAAATCTTAATTTATCATAATTAAAAATTTATATGATCATTGATTCTTAATTAAATTTCTATTTTGTAATGTGATCATCAATTACTAACACTCATTCTACAATTAAAATGATTACACAGTTGTTCATTTACTATTGCTTCATGCACCTGATACATGGGTGGCCAAGGCATTCATGCACCTGATACATGGGTGGCCAAGGCAGTATTGGGGCTACACTCGTAATTACAACCACTTAAAGGCACTTAAATTATGGGTTTATGGGTTAGTCCTTATAAACTAACCATGACAATCGAAATAAAATATTCTAACAATGTGGTACTATAATAATATTTGCAAAATATTCAAAAAGTATGGGGCAGGTCAAAATAACTATGAAAATATTTTATTAAGTAAAATTGAGTACAAATAAACTATAGATTCTAATGAGACAACTAAAATGTACTATGAATAATTATTTTAACTTGCCAAGATGGTTTAAAATAAGTTGGCTTTATTAAGTAAAATAGACTCAAGAATGGGTACATTACACCCGATATTTGTTGATTGTTGCCATGATAGTGCTCTTTATCTCTTGCCAAAAATGCATACACAGCCCCATTATCAACCCATGATTGTTAGGGGACTTTTTCTTCCCAAGGCTATTCAAAGTTGCAAATAACTCTTCTAGGAAAACTCTTTTTTGATATTCTCATTCTCTTGCAAAATTACCATCATTCTAATGGAGCTAAGTAGGAGGTCTGCGGATTTTGGATCTAGGAGGATCTCTATTGGTATATAACAATTCAAAGTGATGCTTGTTAATCTCAACTATTCCTCTTGATCTAAGAGCCATTTTCCCTCATTTGTCTAAAGCACTAGTACCCTTATTTGGCTCTTCTATATTTAGGTTGTTTAGAAAATGCAGCAACATGCAGTGAGGATATTGTATAATCCTCTTATTATATGTTAGGATAAGCTCACCATTTCTCTTATCAATGTTGCATGTTTAGCAATTTGGGCTCTATTAGTGAGGAGGTTTTCTTCTACATCTAGTTTCCTACCCTTGGCAAGAACAATGAGTTGCTAAGAGAAAGGTGATAGGCTATGGGAGTCAATGGAATGAGAGAACAAGAGAATGAGAGAGAGAGAGAGAGAGAGAGAGAGAGAGAGAGAGAGAGAGAGAGAGAGAGAGAGAGAGAGAGAGAGAGAGAGAGAGAGAGAGAGAGAGAGAGAGAGAGAGAGCATGCACAAGAAGTTTTTCTAGGTTGTAAGATTATTATTTATTAGAGTTACTTATATACGATTTTATTATCTTCAATTATTCATGATTCTATAGCATGTACATGTTTAAGGGGTGCCCACACAAACTTTGACCATTGGCCTTTACCTCGACAACCTCTCACTTAAAGTACATAGAGATGTTCTCATGCAAATCCCCATGTAAGCAAGTTGTCTGTACATCCATCTAGGCTAGCTAGCTCCATGTCCTCCTTAGAAACCAATGCAAGCATTGTACAAAGAGTTATCATATTGACTATCGGTGAGAAGATCTCATCAAAGTCAATATTCTTCTCATCAAATGGAGATAATTTTAGCTTATAAACCCATTTCCATGGTAGTGCATGCTTGCCCTTAAGCAAAGGAATTTACTTTCAATTTGCATTCTTAATCGAGGAATCCATCTCTAATTGCATATCCTTCTTCCATTTGTTACTATCATCCCTAGAGATAGCAACATCATAACATGAAGGATCTCTATAATTTGTCACCATAACATAATCAAGAGATGGAGGGTCTCAACTTAAGCATGTGAGTATCTCAACTATTTATCCCTCAAAATGTGAGGCTACATACTTAGCTATGGCATTCCCATCTCAATAGTTCATGGCTATCCTAGCCTTGCAACATGTTGTACATGCTACTCATATGGTGGCTATCCATCCTCCTAAAATACCACCTTGCATACATTGCATACTACCTTTTTGGTCTTTAGATCCCATAACTGATACCCCCTCTCCTAAATATCCATTCAACTAGTTTTGTGCATAAGTCAATAACTTTTGATATGCATCAAATCTATCACTATTTTCATGAATGGGGTAATCCCTTATTTTCTTATAGGATTGTCAATGAATGTAATAAAATAAGATGCTCCTCCCAATGAAACTGTAAGCATAGATCCATACATGTCACTATGAACCATTTCTAATTATTTTTACTTCTTCATACTAAGAATCTTCTTATGTGACATTTTATTTTGTTTTCCATACATGCAATGCTCACAAATCTCATTGTCAGAAAAATTAAAAAAAGGAAGATACTACAAACAAGAAAGCACTTTCATTCTTATCACACACATGTGATCCAAAGGGAGATGCCAAAGAGATATTGATTATTTCTCTCTCATGGCTACAATATGATCCTTTACACTAGATTACAAAAGTGATAGACATTGGCCCTCTACCAACAAGAAGTGACCCTTTGCATATATTTGAAGGGTGACTACTAAAGATAATATGGTAACCACTAGTTTTTTTCTCATCTAGGCAACAAGCATGAATCTTGTAGTAAATCTCAACTCCTCATGCTAGTGAGATAAACCTTACAAGTGCCTGTGAATGATACTTTAATACTAGTTGAGAGGAAGCTGATGGACTCTTGAGTCAAGAAGACATGAGAGAGAGATAGAGATAGAGAGAAATCAAGTATAGAAGAAGTTTTTGTAGTTACTAAGACCCCTTGTTCTTCTTTATCTTCACTTATATATGATTGTATAGTGTGTACATATATAAGGTACCTACCCTGGTCCTTACCCCACTAGTTGTTGCAATGTTGATTCAGCCCATTGCAAACCCTTCCTTTCCATTTTGCATAGCCATGTTTCTTGCAACCAATGAATAATTTATAATCTCCAACAAATCTTCTTTCTTGAGATGGACTCAAAGTAAGAAGAGCTGGTGCATGATTAAATAGAGGGTAGCTAGGCCCCACTTTTACAAGCGCCACTAGTGAAAACTTGCTATGGTAGTTAGTGTTGTATCACCTATCAAGCCTAACCTGGTTGCCAAAATGACTTAAGGAATTGAAGGTCAGTATAAGAATTTCATCTTATAAGTCTTTGACATCAATTAGACCCACTTTATCTACAACACACCCCTCGGTTCAGACTCCTCAACTAGAGGGAGAGGAAGCATCATTCATATCTTGAACCACACTAAAATCCCCACTCATAAGACCTTTGGTGCATTTTAATATTACATAAGCTCATCCACAAGTCCTTAGCATTAATCTTGGCTACAAACTATCCTTATATCCAGGCTCCTAGCATTCTACTGCACCCTGAACCGAACGATATTTGAATCTTAGCATCTATGCCTCTATATGCAAGGTCCAATTGCACTAGTGGTATCTTGTTAAGATGAGTATAAGCATTCACCTTCCTCCCACTATACTTGAAAATGACACCTTGTTTCAAAATTTCTTATCTTGACCACACTACTTCTAGCTCATAGACTTTTATCTTTATAATCCTTAACCAATTGCCATCTCATATAATTTTTGTGCCTATGCAATTTTAAATCTCCTTCCCTTTCACTTTGATGTTGGTTGTCTCTAACCATTTGTTGCTTCATTGTCATTTGTTGTGCTAATGGGCATTCTCTACAATAATGGAGAGCATTTTAGAGTGTTGAAGGATTGGTCACTCAAGTTTGTAGGGATCCAATTCTTTGTGAATTTCATAGTCATGAAAGGGGTAGATGGTGATATCCTATTGGGACATCCATGGATGTGCAATGTCTATGTGATCTAGGATTGGGGCAATGGGTTGATGTTCTTTGGCAACTGCTCAAAAACAATTAGAATAGAGATGGGCACTTGGAAGACCTCACTCATCAACTTGGATGCTATGTTTGCATTGCTTAGAGGGGATGCAAAGATTGTACCTAGTCTCACGGACCTCCCACAAAGTACATCCCTTACCTTGATGACAAGTGAGACTCAATGCATATACTAGCTACAATTGATTTGCATTCTCAGATGATGATAAGTATAAGCGTGCCATAATCAAATTGAGTGGACAGGCTAAGCAGAAATGAATTGTCAATGCTACAAGGGATCGGTACCAATTTGCATGATGTCTAGAAATGTTGAAAGAGGAGCTTACATGACCTATCATGTGCATGCAAACAAATTGGAGTTGATGAAAATCCTAGAATATCTCAAAGAAAGGCTACAAGGTAATGCTAGTACAAATCTCAAACCAATTTTAGAAGCCCGATGGTGGAATTTGAAGAAGGTACACGACCTAAAGCTATTGTACAATTGTGCTCTCCTTAAGAAGAACAAAAGCATAAAGAAGCAATCTTGATGATGAATTCTTACTTACAGAAGATATAGAGAGCACATACACAAATTGTGAATTACGGTATGATACCTCACACCTAGACCTTGAAATGATTGACTACAAATCCCACATGTTGCAATTGAAGCAACTAGAAAAAAAATACTCCATACCAATTTTAACCTAAGCTCTCCCACATAAGCACATCCACATCAGTAATTTTTTATTATTTGTTACCTTTTCTAACATTTATATTAGGGCCTTATGGCAAGACAATTGTTTTTGTAAGGTTAGAAGCCTTAGAAATAAAGGCTAAGCAGGTTGTTCTTGCAAGGAAATCAAATGTCTAACAAGGATGCTTTTTACGATTTTCTTGAGCATAAAAGCCTAAAAGGATTCAATTTAGATGCACAATGGAAGAGAGATGACACAAGATATGAAGGCTCAATCCATCTTCTTCTTCTTCTTTCTCTTCCCATGATATACACACAATGAGTATCTCCTAAAGTGGACAGATACTTTTGACTCTAAGACACTTTATACACAGTCTCTTTTCCACTTTAACCATAGGATATGACTTGACCTATGTTTTATTTCTCAACACTCCCCCTCAAGCTCAAAATGATCTTGTAGATATAATATCCCAAGTGCACTTTTAAAGTACCCAAACTTATCTTTACCTAGTTATTTGATAAAGATATTTGCGACTTAGATGTGTACTAAGTCTATCTCTCCATCCATGACTTTCTCTCTGATATGAAATGATAGTACACTTCAATATGCTTTGTTCTTGCATGGTAGACAAGGTTATTTGCAAGCATAATGCTAATAATGTTATCATAATGATAACTCCACCATCTATCTCAATCTCAATATCACATATAAGTAGTCTTAGCCATGTTTGCTCACATGCTACCAATGCTATTCCTCTATATTTTGCTTTTGTACTTGACAAAGCAATTGTGGGTTGCTCTTGCTACTCCAATTCACAATGGCTGAACCATGAAAAAGCATAACAAATGGTGGATCTCCTACCATAATACTTCTTGTCTAGTCTACTTCTGTATATTCAAACAATATAGGCTTAATCCCTTTGTCATAGCACAAGCCATAGCTAACTATCTTCTTGGTATACCTCAACATTCTCCTCACTCCATCCAAGTGTGATCTGCATGGCCTTTGCATAAATTGGTTTAGCACTCCCACTAAATAGCTCAAGTTGAGCCTTGTTCTAGTTAAGTAGATCAAGCTACCAACCATCTTCCTAAACATAGTAACATCCTCAACGTATTGTTCATCATCTACCATCTTTATGTCATCCCATACTTTTTCAACATTTCCAAGGAATATTGTATTCGCACCAAACAAAGTCCATGAGAGTCAATCACTTCAATGCCTAGAAAGTACCTCAATAATCCAAGGTCTTTGATGTCAAACTCCTTGTGCAAACCACACTTTACTTCAGTAATTTCTCTTTCATGAGTACTTGTTATGATAAGGTCATCAACATAGATGGCAACAACCACCATTCCATCCTCCTTGTGTCTAACATAGAGTGAATAATTAGCCATGCTTTGTTGAAATCATGTACTACATAGAAACTTGTTGATCCTCTCACACCAAGATCTGAGTGCTTGCTTTGACCCATACAAGGCCTTCCTTAGTTTGCATAGGGTGCACATACCCTTTTGGTTGTTCCATGTACACTTCTTCTTCCAATGTACCATTCAGGAAAGCACATAAATTGAAGCCAAGGAAATCATTGATTTATTTGTAGTCATCTTTGTTACAATTGGACTAAATGTCTCCTCATAGTTCAATCCATATGTCTATGCATAACACTTTTGTAGCTAATCTTGCTTCGTATCTTTCCAAAGAACCATCCGACTAGCATTTGATCTTATAAACCCCCTTGTAGCCAATTGCTTTATTGCCTTAAGGAAACTATACTAGATCCCAATATTTATTTTTAGTCACCGCATCCATTTTCTCATCCATTGCATTCTTCCAATCTTTGCTCCTTTCGACTTCTTCTTTGAAGCAAGTAGACTCTATAAGCTACAGATAAGATACAATGTATACATAATGTATCTTCACAAAGCCATTGTATGTTAACCTATCAACTAGATGTCTTACTTGTTCAGATCTTCTCAATTAAGGTACACTATCTCAATCATTCTTACATGTGGTGGTACATACTTTCTTGCACTCTTTATGCTTGGAGTTCTAACATGAGGTATCCCAAACTAATCATCCATAGACTCATCTTCTAAACTCTTATCAGTAGGTTTCTTTTCTTGTACTATTTCTATCTTCTTTCATGCACTCCTCAACCTGCCACGCCAAGGGCTATAACTAGCATTACTTTCTTCATGGTCTTAGAGGCCCAAACATGTCTTCAATAATTTGATGATTTCTTTGATTATCGGTTGGCACAATTTTCTTTTCATAACCATCATCATCATTGCTCTCATAAGCATCCATCTCAACTACAGTTGTAGGTTTATACTATGACTCATATTCACTAAACCTTACATCTCTACTTATGTAGACCTCTCTAATGACAAGATCATAACATTTATACCCCTTCTTCTCATTTGAATAGCCAAGGAAAATATACTTGATAGCCTTTAGTTCCATGTCTCTCCTCAAATCATCAGGAACTTGAATATAGTATACATAACCAAATACATTGGAACATACAATTGTACATGTTCTTCCAAACATCTTCTCATACAGTGACATGATGAGTCAATGTTGTAGGAGTCATGTTCATAATATGAACATACTGTACTACCTTTGGTTCATCATAGCTCTTCCAACTTCAACAATGATCCTATTCTTTCTTTCTGCAGCAACACTATTCTGTTGTGGTGTATATCTGCATGTAACCTGCATCTTAATCCCATGATCTCTCAAGTAGCGAAGAACTCATTTGACATATATTCACCTCCATTATCCAATCTCAAGCACTTTATGTAACTTCCAAATTTCTTTTTAGCCATATCTTTAAATTTCAAAAACTTTTCAAAAGCCTCACTTTTATGTTGCAAGAAATAGACCCATGTCATCTTGCTAAAATCATCAAGAAAAGTAATGTAAAACCTACATCTCCCACTCAAGGAAACATTCTCCTAAAATATCCAAATTTACCATTTTCAAAGGATATGCGATATTTCTTCTCCTCTTTGAAAATGGGAGTCTAGATTGCTTGCCAAACTGACATGGCTCACATACATGATCATAGTTAACATGAACCAAACTATGGAAGGCCATGAATAATGTGTCCAGATTGTATTTGTTTCAACCTTTGCAAGTTAACATGCCTAATTTCTCTATACCATAACTCAACATCCTTGTCTTCTCCATATCCACCTATCTAGTTTTCCATTTCTAACTCTTCAATGGAGCAACAATATTTTTTAAACTTACTTGCAACCCTCAATCGCGGCCATTTATCCAATTGAAACCAAAATCTTAGTGATGGAAGGCACATACCAGATGTCTCCAAGCTTATTGTATATCCCATCTCTAGTTGCCAAAGAAACATTGTTGTGAGTTATCCTATGCAAGGTACCATCTCCCATAGCCACATACTCTTCAATTTGTATTTGTTGCTTCCTATCAAACCATTCTACATGATGTGTCATATGGTTTGTAGCTCCTAAGTTCAAAAATCTATCATCCTCTCTAGAGGGATGTGTCATGCTGCTAAGTACGCTCTCCATAGCAAAAAGATGTGTCATGCTGCTAAGTACACTCTCCATAGCAAAAAGATGTGTCATGCTGCTAAGTACATGTTCCATAGCAAAAAGATGACCTCTAGGTAATCAAACACCTCTAGAACCATAGCCTGTGCCTCCATAACCACCTCCATAATGACCATATTATGTCTTTCCATGACCTCTAGGTATAGCATTCTCATGGTAGCATTATTTCTCAAAATGGCCAAATGGTCCATAGTAATGATAAGCACCATCTCTATGAACTAAATCGTCCTCTACCTCTAGAAAAAGATATTCCCCATCTCTAGGCATAAAGTCGTCATGAGCAAAAGAGTTATGACAACAAGCAAAGTTGTCTCCACGACTATATGAAGATCCTCTAACTCTTGATGAGCTACCACAACCACTTTGATGGTAGAATACATTGTCATGACTGGCATTTTTTCCACTACTAGATGCATTAAGACAACTTAATCTCTTCAGTAAGCAAAAAGGCAACCAACTCCTCAAAACCATGCATAGAACTATCTCTCATAGAAATAAAGGTGTCAAGAGACTTGTATGCAAGTCCAAGTCCATTTAAAGTAACAAAAACTAAGTCGTCATCATCCACAAATGCATTTATTGAAGCAAGGTCTTCTGCAATCTACTTTATCTATGTAACATAATCACTAATGCTTCTATTTTTACACCATGTACCATGCAAGCTTTTCTTTAGCTTTATCTTTCTTGCCTTTGTGTAAGTGCCATACATTTTCTCAATGATCTCCCAAGCATCTTTACATGTGCTAGCCTTCTTGATGTGCCAAATCAATGTCTCTTAAATGCATATAGAAATCTAATGTAAAACCTTCATGTTTTTACTTGTCTAGTCTTTTAGACCTTCTTTTCTTTCTTCGTGGGCTCTTCAGGAAATTCAAGGTATGCATCTTCACCTATTATGAGGTCCATAGACCTCTCTCCATCAGAAAAATTTCCATGTGATAGGACTACACAATGTAGTTATCTTTTGTCAACTTGTCACCAATAGTTTGAGTAATTTGTGTTGTTTCTTACATTATGACTACTACAATTTTAGAAAAGCTAGCATTATGTAGTATGTCAAACCACTATTCAAGCGTATGAACAAGTCTCAAGCATCAACCACTCAAATTTGAGATAAATAATAATAATAATCTCCAAAAAAAGGGAAAACCAGTTCAATTCAACATAGTGTAAAATGTGATAATGTCGAAAGTAAGGTTGAAGAGTATCAAGCTTTAGTAAAAAGCTGATGAAAAATTAATCCACACCGGGGTGATAGCCCTTGGTGTCACCAATTTCAATTCAACAAGATGGCAGCATGTTTTAGATGGCACTGAATCAAAGTTGAATGTCCTCTTATCTTAGAAAATCGAATTGGAGCTCTAAGCTCTCTTCTAACAACACGAACTTCTCTTCTTTTTCTTCTCTATTCCTGTGACATAACCCCCCTTCTTATCTACCAAGCCGGCCATGTGCTTTGATTCACAAGCTACCCTTGTGCTTTTGGGAACAAGCAAGCCCCTTGCTCAAGCAAGCCATAAGCTTAAGCAATTTGCAAGTTTCCAGCATCTAATACATGAATCAATTCGAGACCAAAAGCAACCAAACCATTGTTGTAATCCATTGTTTACAGCTTTCAATGGCTTCCCAAATGCATTCAAAGTGAACAATAATGTCCCAAATCTAAGCTACAATGTGTCTTCAAATCCATATACCTGTTTTGAGTTGATAAGACAAGGATTTATACTTGATTTAAATTCTCACAACAAGATTTGAATCCGATGTAGACCTCAATTCATCACGTTCCTCAATCTAATTCTTCTCTCCTATACTCCTACTCTGATACTAACTGAAACAATTCGATTTAGATGTGCAACAAAAGGGAGATGGCACAAGATATGGAGACTCAATCCATCTTCTCCTTCTTCTAACAATGCATACACAATGAGTATCTTCCAAAGTGGATAAATACTTTTGACTTTAGTATACTTTACACACAACGTATGTTCCACTTTAATACAATCATAGGATATGACTTGACCTATGTTCCATTTCTCAACAAAAGCAAGCAACACAATTCACAAAAAACATGCATGAGCGAGGTGCTTGCTCATGCACGAGGGAAGTTTGTACCCATTCTCGTGTCATGCACTTTGTCTCTATGAAATTGTTTCTCTCATGTATGATTTCTCAATTTTTTGTTAATTGCTAGTATTGTATAATGAAGGTGGATAACACTATAAGGACTGGTCAAGGGTGGAATGTATAAGGGGTTCCCCAACTGCTTTGTAATATCTAGCAATAGATTCCATACAGTATGTAGGGAGGTCAAAGACTTCAACCTAGATTGGACATCCTTTCATGAGGGTGTCCCTTCTTGTATCAATAGGCTCCCATGGCATAACATAGACCAATTTGAGGCCCTAGAATAAACAACTTATGCTAGTGCCTTTTGTGCAACTCTTTTTTGTCAAAGATCAGTTTGAGTAACCCCTTACCACCATAGGGGATTTGACCCACTTTTCCATCACCTTTAAAGATACCATTGAACTAGGCTATTGTGTCCATTGCCTTTAGAGGCTTCCCCATGAAAAGCACCCTTACAAAACTCAAGCATTGAATTGGAGAACATTGAGGCATACCTTCTCAGTATCAAGAATCGCCTTCTTGGAAGACCCTTCAAGTTGATCCTCCATATTTCATCTAGAGTAAATAACTCAGCAACCAATTGTGGATTCACCTCCATGCTCAATTATATTTCTTTTTTGTGTGCTGATTGAATCATCTCCAATTCCTTGCTTGATTGTCACAACAAGGTTAATGTGTCAACTTTGGTACCATTAGAGCCTTTGTCGCATTTACTCCTCTTATGCATGATTGTTGAGTTTTCTAAAATCGCACCCATATTTGCTATGCTCCCATTTGCCATTGCTTTGCCTTGCTTAGCCGGATTGATAATAGTACATTTGGCAAGGTCCTATGTAGAGAGTTGCATGGGAGGAGGCACATGGCGTGTCATTGATTATTGGGAAGCTCACATGTGTTGGTTAAAGGCAAAAGTCATACTAAAAGCCAATAATTATTATTATCACCCTAAGGACTCTCCCCTCTTCTCTTGAATGCAAATTTTGCCGCATTTATGCACAACATCTATACTACCTCTTATTTTCATATCTCCCAAGGCTAAGCCACCAAACCTACATGGCAATATCAGAGAAAACCCAAGCGTACAACATGAACACAAGACCTCCTGATTGGCCAATCACTTGCGATTGTAGACTTATAAACTAAATCGATGGAAATAATAAGTACTTTCCACTTTGGATTTATAAGTTGAATCAATAGAAATAGTAAAATGGAAATAATAAACGAGTCTTGATTGGCTCTAGAATTAAAACCTAAATTGATGGGAAAAGAGTACTTTGCATTCTTGAAATCGATGGAAAAAAAGTACTTTGCACTCTAGATTTCAAAGCTAAATCAATTGAAATATTGATTCAAAAAGTACAAATGAGCCGAGTTAACCGATTGGAATGGGGCCTAGTTTGCCAAAAAATGAAGAGACTTACATGTCATCTTTATGATGATCCACATGCTATGGGCCGATTACAAAGGAGAAAACAGACATTATGATGATCCTTGTGCCGACAACTTTGTTTTGAAGTGATGTATAATAAAACCCCCTCATCCCCCTATTACAATTGCTTTTGCAAGGTCATCTAGAGGTCAATGTATTTGTTGTTTTTTGCATTGAATGCTAGTGCAATTCTTCTTTGTGTCCTAATAATTCTAATATATTTTATTCTATGCAGAGTAGCTTGGAGTGATTATGTGTGCATCCAAAGGCATCAGAGGTACATTCATTTGGTTGTCACCCCAACCTTATGCTATGCAAGATAAATAGTGTTAGGCAAATCACAAAAATCGAGATTGTTCTTTATGATTAGAACCTCATTGGGGCAATGTGATTAAGCCTTTGTTTCTCGCAAATACCCTCCCTAAACTAGAGTACCCTAGGCTAAAAAACCACTTCACTCCCCCCTAAACTAGAGTAGCCTAGGCTAAAAAACCACACAAATAGGCAGATACAAGGAGAGGAAGAAGAGAGAAACAGGGGAGAAGGAGACATATACAAATAGACAAGAGAGGTTGCCAAGGGTGTTGGCAGGTAGGCGCATGATGCTGGGAAGCATGAGGCCGGCAATGGGGGGGACTGATTGCTAGCACAAGGGCTTGATACTACCTCTAAAGTCTTAAAGGAGCTGCTGTATGTCGAAGAGGTTGAGGTACGGAGAGCATGAGCCTGTTCGCCAATGATAGGTGCGTGCAGCAGCCACCATCGCAGCAGCATTCGTTGTGAAGCTTACTCAGAAGTTCCATAGTAGGATGACTGAAGTAGGGCTGCAATGGTGGGAGGACGATCCTCTGGGAAGGCGGTCCAAATAGAGAAAGAGAGGGGAAGGAGACCGTTGAATTGTTACCGTATGGGGAGAGGAAGAGAGATTGTGGGGAATGCATGGCTTCCCGTTGCACCGGCCATGCATTCCCCACTCCCTCACACCTCTCTCCCCCCACTCCCGCTTCATCGCCCTCCTGTCCCCAATACTAATCAAATTATTAATTAGTTTTTTTTAAATTACCACTCCCCACTTCATCACCTAGTCCCCCATTTTTCAATATTTAATATTAGACCTATGCAAACATGTATTTGTAAATTAATGTATTCCATTAGTTCATGTATATTAATAAATAGTTTAAATGTGGGTGTTCATTTATCAATGTTTATCTCTCTCTCTCTCTCTATGTTTATATTCTTAGATTTATATTTTATCCTTCTTACCTTAACTTTTTTATATCTCATATTGATGTAGAATAATAACTTTGTGAAATGATTGTGTTGTGTAAGTAAAAGTGTATCCTACTCTCTAATTTATTTCACAATGATTGCTTTCATGGTTAAGTGTTTGCTGCACACATATCACACACACACACACTCTCTCTCTCTCTCTCTCTCTCTCTCTCTCTCTCTCTCTCTCTCTCTCTCTCTCTCTCTCTCTCTCTCTCTCTCTCTCTCTCTCCATCAATAGAAGCTATGTTTATATGGATGTGTATAATTGTATGTTCACATCCAATTTTTCATTGAATTTATGGTTTAATGGTAAATTAATGTGCAATGCACCTAAACTCTGTGTGTGTGTGTGATGGTTTAATATCTAGTGTATCCTCTCTCTCTCTCTCTCTCTCTCTCTCTCTCTCTCTCTCTCTCTCTCTCTCTCTCTCTCTCTCTCTCTCTCTCTCTCTCTCTCTCTCTCTCTCTCTCTCTCTCTCTCTCCAATTCAAACTTTGTGAATTGCTTTTGTTGTGTAAGTTTAAGTATTTCCTTCTCTCCCTTTTATTTCTCAAAGACTGCTTTCACGATTCAATGTTTGATGCATTCTGTGTGTGTGTGTGTGTGTGTGTGCGCGCGCGCGCACGCGCACGCATGTGTGTTTATATGGATTTGTGCTATGGTTTGTTTACCTCCTTTTTTCTTCATAATATTTATGATTTGGTGTACAATGCATCTAATCTCTCTTTGTGTATGTGTGCGTGTGAGAGTATGCACGTGTGTCATCTTTTGTTTTGTTTGCCTTATATTCACATACTTATTGTTTTTTGGGGATGTTAGTGGTGTTCCAAAGGAACTTGCATGCTATGAGCAGGCACACAAAAACACATGTAGGATATTGAAATTTCCCAAAGAGGGGATTGTCAAAAAAAGGCATTCCCAAGTTAGATGTGCCTATCATGCTAATGATAAGTACCTCAATTATCTAAGGCACTTGAAGTCTTTGGCTAAGGCCTATGGAATCTTAAACACCTATGTGGAGACCATATTTAATATGTGGTCTTCTAAAGTCAAGTAGGACGTAAATACTTTATTTACCACTACTGTGAAAACCAATTGGTTTGTGCATATAATCTTTGATGATATGTGGAACATACTTTAGGGGGAAGACTCTCCTCGAGGGCCTACCATGTGCAGTAGTGGATGCATCCTACCTTTTACCAAGTTGAAAGAGGATGTAAGCACTTTGCTTGAGGAGGTTGCCTCCCTAAAGATTTGCATGCAAAGATTCAAAGGATTTGAATCGTTAATGAGCCATAGATCATCTTGAATGTGATTTACTTGTTGCTGCATATGGTTTGTAGCAACAATAGATGTTGGACTATCTTCAGCTGATCTGTGACATTTTTGTCGTGCTATTAATGACTATGGTCCTTGGATGGTTTTCATGTTCATTTAAGTGCATTCTCATGAAAAGATTTCTAATTGTGTTTCTGGAGTTTTTTTGATTCACAACAATTCTTTTGGTTTCTCCCTATTTGAGATAAAAATTTCAATAGTTTTATCATCTAATGCCTTACATTTTGAAAAATTTATTGTTTAAAAGGGTGTTTGGCTCATTGTTTTACGGTTTATTGTTTTTTATATAAAAATTTTGTCGGGATGGTGAACAATGATATCGTATCAATGAGCTATGAGCATGTCTTTCCTCACATAGTTTTGAGGATACCGATGGCAAACATGGGTGTACGGAGAAGTTGCAACTCAGTTCACGCAAGATAGTGAAAAGTGCACTACATGCATGGTAAGGTGCTTCTTTTGTGAAAAATAAGAAGTATTCTAAGGCCATGCTTAACATGTGTAGTATCAAATGGAGTGGGTGTGCTTTGCGAAAGAGTTATGCTTGCTTTAAAATATTTCTTGGCACTTTTATGAGCCCTTGGAAGAGCTTCCAATTGGTACAGGTCAATCCAATGTTGGTGTGATGATCAAATTCCGTGCCTTTTACAATGATGTGGAGAATGTTATTCTACACAAGACCATCATGAGATCACCTCTTCAATGCCAACAATGATTACTACAAGCCATTTGTTGTTAGTTGTTGGTGGGTTTTTCAATGCTCTGAAGAGAAGTTGGGGAGTTTAAGTTGTTCTTGGGGCGTTTGATAGGTCTGTTTTTGCATGACTTGCTTGCATAAGACAACCATCCCTAAATGATTGTAATGGTGTTTAAAGATCCTAAATTGCTTCCCATTGGTGGCCTTGATAAAATATGCCTCCATTGCTTTGCAATGTTGTGGAGTGTAGAAACAATGGTGGTACATTCCTGAAATTTTGGAAAACATTGTTGCAAGAATGGTAAGATCAAGCTACCGCCTTTGCGAGAATTGGGCCTACTATTGCAAAATATGTTGAATGGCTGCCATAGGCATAGTCACGATTTTGAAAATAGCATTTGAGCATATAACAATGCCCTTTTGTTTGTTTTAATGGGTGCACATGTCGATGAGCTTTTGGGTACTACTAGAAATGGGTATACTTTTCATGTACATGGTTCAATATACCATTGCATTGCTCCAATGCTACCTGACACAGAGCATGCATTGGGTCCTCAATTTGCACAATTTTATGTGTATGATACAGAGCATGAGTTGGCAAATTGATTGTAAGCAAGGATGACAATTACAGAGAGCCATTCAATGTCAAGGCAATATGCAGTACCAGTTGGGAACGAGATCACTACAATTATGCCTGATAATGGTGATGAGGATGAGCTCAACCATCACAATATCCATGTATTTACATGAGAGGGCCGATGCGTTCATATGTCAAATTTGCATTGAGCATATATGGCAATGTTGTATGTGTTGCTTTTCTCAAGTGATGAAGATGGTTGGCATACAAGGATTCCATAGAGTGATGTGCCCGATGATGTACCTTTGGAGCAACTAACAAATAATATATATGTCATGCAAATGTAGTTATGTGCATACCATATTTGAGTGTGCAATGACTCAAATGCATGTCTTCTAAGAGGAGGAAGGCAACATGTGCAAAAATGAATGGCTGATGTATACTATAGTATTAAGTAATGTAGACTTGCATGGTGGTATCAAAATCATTGAATATTGCATTTAGAACTATATTAAGGTTTACTTGAAATGGTATGTCACGCAAACAATGCTAAAATTCATGTCATGGGAGTAAATGTTGGGAAGAGAATTGTTTTGCCTTTCTCGTTCATGGGTGGTCCAAGGTTCGTGCATCAATGCTATGGGAATTGTTCATGCAAAGGGGATGCTCAACCTTTTTATAACATTTACTTGCAATTCGAACTGGTCAAAGCACTATTGCAAGGGCAATTAGCACACAATTGCCCGAACTTTATTGCTCAGGTCTTTCGTGAAAAGCATATGGATTTGACGGACACACTTATTAACACTAATCTTACAGCAAAAAAGCCACTTTTGTGGCATTTTGGACCCTCTACAAAAAATTCAATTTCTCATCAACAAGAAAGATAAAGAATAAACAATTTTCAGAAAATGTGAACAACACAAGGTACCCGTTGAAAAAAATTAAAAAGGGTCAAAATAAGTTGGGAACTATAGTTTTTAATGTTAATCTTTAACGCCATATTTGCATAAGATAAAAAACCTATAGTGTTTTTACTCAAAACCATCTCAATTTTTTTAAAATCAAGCTAAAGCATTCATAAAATATACTTTGATATGTATAATATGTATTTCCATTAAGAGATTTGGAACTAAATAAACACTGTCAACTTTTTTAAGAGCTCCAAATAGCATTGATGAGTGCTTTTTTGATCAATTTATCATGCACTTTTGAGAATCCATTTTCTGTAGATAATGAATTTTCCCTTGAAACTTGTTTCAAATATTTAACTCTACTATCTTACAATTTGGGAAAGTCCCATCCAATTTTGGTATCATATGCATATGTTATTTTGAATATAGTGAAATAGGACCTGAGCCGTTAAAGTGGCATGCAACCACTTTTGTGGCAAATTACAAGTCTAGTGTTAAGAAAAAACTTTTCGGTGGTGGTATTGGATATGTGATGTTATAGAGTTTCAAAAGAGAGGGTTGCCTCACTCTCATACATCGTTGATTTTGGAGGAGGCATTCAAGCGTTTGACAACATAGCATTATGATTGAATTGTTTACGCAAAGCCAACAAATAGAGAGAAATTCCATGCTTTGCATGAGACTATGAGTTACGGACCATGTGGACCATTTAATTCACACAATCCATGTATGAAGGAAAGAAAGTGCACGAAGGGGTACCCAAAGAAGTTTGTTCAGGAGATTGTAGTTAATGAGATTGGTTATCTTGTTCATAGGAGACATGATGATGGTAAATGTGTTGACATTAGGGGTAGTGTCGTTGGTCAATAATTGTTGGATTGTGCCTTACAATCCCCATCTTTCAAAAAAATACAATGCACACATCAATGTTGAGATGTGCGCAACACTCATAGTAGTGAAGTATCTTTACAAAGTACATTAATAAAGGGCATGATAGAGCTATCATTAGACTTGAATATGTGAGAACAAGAGGTGACAATACAAATGTTATAGTTCAAATGGTTGATGAAATTGAAAGATACCTTGATGATTGCTACATCCTTGCCTCTAAGGCCTATTGGCATATTTTGGATTATCATCTTTACAATGAGAAGCATGATATTCAAAGATTGCAAGTCCATTTGCCAGGAGAAAAGAGAGTGGTATTCAAAGACGGTGACAATGTGCAAGATGTGGTTGCTAATCATAATGCTAGGAAGACTACTCTTACGGAGTGGTTTTCATACAATCAATAGTATTGCAAAGTGAGGACATTGTTATACCAAGTTTCCCTACTCAATGAGTTTGGAATGCAAGTAGAAGGGCTTGGAAAAAAAGGCAGAAATGAAATACCATTTGGCCGGATGTGGTGGTCACTAGTTTGTTACTAATTGTCTTGACTTTATTAATACTACATTCTTTCATTAATGAGAGATCTCACATCATGATGAGAAGTGGGGAAGGAGGAATGGGGTGCTTGCCAAGCGAGGGTGGACACCTTTGCTATATTTATGTGCGGATAATTTGAAATGAAATTTCAAAGTTTTCCTTGTCCTATCCCAAACATTTAGTTTAGGGTTTGGGATGTAGATAACAAGAAAAGAGTTGAGAGAGAGAGAGAGAGAGAGAGAGAGAGAGAGAGAGAGAGAGAGAGATGTGTGTGTGTGTGAAAAAGAGGGGGTTAATGATCCACTCTAATGCAAAACTTAGCGCTTCGCACTAGGACTATTAACCCCACACTTGCATGAGTACTAGCGTGTGGGCAATTTATTTAAATTAGGGCTAATTTTTCAACATATTGACTTTCAAGTGCATCTCACTATTTTAATAGCCTATACTTTTTTAAACACTAAAAAATGCAATGCCATGTTTGGCAAGTTATTAGATACCCTCCGAGTGCCATCAAGGGTAGAGCCTGACTCCATGTCAAGGCTAATTAACAGAGCTTACCAAGGTGAAAACAAAACCCCTCTTAGCCTATCGTTCTACCCTTCTGTTACACAAGATGAAGGATATTTGTACGACAAAGCAGGATTTGCGCGGAGCCATTTGTGCAGATCATTCATCCCTTGCGGCCTGAGCTGTGGGCGCAAATACCTGTTTGTTAAATCCTGTGAGTTTCCTAAAATGTCTTCACGCACAGAAAGGAGCTTGCTCTTTGTTTCTCTTCTCCACCATTCTTTTTGTCAGGCATTGTCCAGGTAAATGTCTGCATGCAGTGATTCGGAGTATGATAAGGGGCGAGTGTGTATGGACTATTCTGCTAAAGATGTATGATAAGGGGCGAGTCTGTATGGACTATTCTGCTGAACATCTTTAGCTAAAATCTAACATTGTAGAAGTTGAACACCTTTACCTAAAATCTAAGAAATACTCTTTCACATAATGCTCATTAAAAGCAAAGCCTTGTCTAACTTGGCAATTTTTGAGATTAGTATAGGATTCAAGCTGATGAAAGAACTCTCCTCAGTAGGAGTAGTTTAACATACCTTATAAGCATAAGGTGGGCCGGTAGGGCAACCCCCTCTGTATTTGTGGCCTTAGCCTCTGTAACGGCTCATGGGGCCTGTGTTTCAGTTTCGTCATCCTCAATCCTCTAAGGGTAACTTGTTAGCTAATGCCATGGCTGTCCACAACAATGGCAAGATGAATAATAAGATTACTACCTCTAGAACGTTGTGATTGAGTAATATTCTTAGATATAGAGAGGGCCATTGTTCTTGAGGGCTGTGGTTGTAGCCATGGCAAAGATGGCCACAAAGAGACCTCCAAACAGCGGTGCAAAGAGCAAGTGAAGATTTTGGAAGTTTACTAGGCAAACCTTGAATTGAATCTTGTTAGGAGAGAACCTCGAGACCTTTGGCATCCTTACATGTTCAAACATGTCCATGTGGTCCAAGTACTAGTGGGCGCATGTGACATGCCCTTCCTCTTAGCTTGTTGGTGGCTTCAGAGTGGCCATTTCACAAGTTCATAGGGATCCAAACCCTAATTCATTGGTGGTGTCTCTTGAGTCTTGGACAACTACTTCTTTGAGGTCATCACACCTTTTTGTTTATAGATGAAGGGTGTCTAGCTACATTTATGGTCTTGGACTTGTAGATTTTTAGTGTGGAGAGGTATTAACCTACTGCAAATCTTAGCCTAAGTTAATCTCAAATGATATAAGAGTCGTAGTCCGAATGCACAACTCTACAAAAGATGAGAGCCTTTAGGAAATGTAGAAGGGATCCTCAAAACTTAATTAGAGTAGTTTAATAGAGATTCATATGAGTTTCGACTTTGAGAGCCCAAGCATGAACTAGCACTTCAATTCAATGAGATTGATCAACTGCCCTATCCGAGATCGCTCTTCACCATGTCTCGATTGGCCTTGAATCTGTCAGAATGCAGCAGTGCGGAAGCGTAGGACTGAGAGAGAGAGAACACAGAGATAGAAGAGAGAGAAAGAGATAGTGGACAATGAAGATCTGCTGTATAAAGAATGCTGAATACAAAGATATGCAGATATATACACGGGCGCAGTGCGCTGGATTGCGTGTCTCCACCTCGACGATGCAACCTGCTGTCCACCTCGAAGTCCGCTGCAGTCTGCACTGTCTGCTGTCTGAAATCTGCGAACAGAGACGGAATCTGCGCGTGTCACCGGTCTGTAATCTGCGAGCAGAGAAGTGTACCAGACTGCTGAAAGTGCCAGGTATAAATAGCCGAAAAACCGGGGGAAATAGGGTGCCAGAAATGTGGCAGTCCGACTGCCAGTCCGACTGCACCAGCCTGCTGCCCCTGATCAGGCTATGACCTGATCTCTAACACCCCCTCTCAGAGCCTGGGCAGGGCAGAAGCCTGAGGGATCTGGAATGTCTCCGAAGGAGAGCCTGAGGAAGCGCCTTCGTAAACAAATTTGCAAGATTGTCCTCCGTCTTGCAGTACTCCACAGTGATGGTCTCATCCAGAAGCTTTTCTCGGATGAAGTGGTACTGGATCTCTATGTGCTTCGTCCAAGCATGAAAAACAGGGTTTCTTGCCAAGGCAATGCAACTCTCATTGTCACATCGCAGCAATGTAGGACGAGTCTGGGGGCACCCAAGCTCCTCCAATAATCGCCGAAGCCACACAACCTCGCATGTGGTGGAAGACGCGGCCCGATACTCCGCCTCAGTAGACGAAAGGGCTACCGTGGGCTGCTTCTTGCTACTCCATGAAATAACACCTGCACCCAAAGTAAAACAGTAACCTGTAGTAGACCGCCTGTGGTCCACATCACCGGCCCAATCCGAGTTGCTCCAACCTGCAAGTACAAGATCTGACCCATTTGTCCCTGCGGGGTAATGAATCCCTAAATCAGACGTCCCCCTCAAATACCGAAGTATCCTCTGAGCAGCCTGCCAATGCACCGTCTTAGGTTCACTCATGAACCCTGCCAAGAGCCCAACAGCAAAACATAGATCAACCCTTGTGTTAAGAAGCCAAATCAAGGACCCAATCAACTGTCGATAGCGGGACGCATCCGCCAAAGGAGAAGCTGAATGGGAAGTGGCCTTCCAGTTCGGATCCATAGGAGTAGATAGGGCCCGACAATCCTCCATCTCAAAAGACACCAAGAGCTCCTATACATATCTCTGTTGAGAGATAAAGATCCCCCTCTGAGATTGATAAATCTCATGGCCCAAAAAGAAATGGAGTAGACCCAAGTCCGTCATCTCGAACGTCCGATGTAAAGCTGACTTCGTCTCTTGGACCTGCTGTGCATCATCACCTGTGACAATCAAATCATCAACATATAAGACAAACAGCACACAACCATCCTCGGAAGTGTGAACATATAGTTGCGGATCGGCCTTGGACCGCCGATATCCCAATTGAGATTGGAGGAACGAATCAATCTTCTCGTTCCATGCACGCAGAGCCTGCTTGAGGCCATACAAGGCCTTCTTCAACCTGTAGACTTTCCCATTTGAAGATCCAAATCCAGGAGGCTGCTCAACATAGATCTCCTCCTTCAAATCACCATTAAGGAAGGCGGACTTCACATCCAACTGATAAACAGGCCATCTCCTATGGCCAGCCAAAGCAAGAACAACTCTAATGGTCACCAGACGAGCTGTGGGGGCAAAAGTGTCATGATAGTCAATCCCTGGGCGCCGTGCAAAACCTTTAGCAACAAGGCGAGCCTTGTGCTTATCCAAAGTACCATCGCTTAGGTATTTGGTCTTGAAGACCCACTTGACTCCAATCACCTTCTTCTTCGGGGGGCGAGGCACGAGTGACCAAGTGCCATTCCTCTCAATAGCCTCCAACTCGGCTTCCATAGCTTTCTTCCATGGTGCGGACTGTAAAGCCTCCTTCACGGAGGTGGGCTCTCGATCCTGCATAACACGGGCCATCAAACAATAGTTGGAGCAAACAAGCTCCGTAGAATGTGCCTGGTGCTGCCGTGACCATTGCGGACCATCCTGCGGTCCCAACTCCTCAGGAACCCCCTCGATCCCTGAATCACGGAGTGTGTCACGGGCCCAGCGAGGAGGAGGCCGAACCTCCCCTCGTCTTTCTCCATCAGCAGAAGACTCTGGAATATCCACCGGCGGTAACTCCTCAGAGGTGTCCGGTGGAACAATAGACTTTGTGTCAGAAACAGAATCATAATCAAAAGGCACGGGCTCCAATGGAACTGTTGAAGAAGCCCAACTCTCCCCTGGATCTCCAAGAACGGGATGCTCCTCACCCGTTGAAGTAGCCGGAACCTCCACAAACCGCACATCACGGCTAGTGTACACATCCCGCTTGACGGGATCATACAGTCGGTAGCCTTGGGACTGGGAGCTGTAGCTAACAAATACCTGTTTGCGGGAAGCTGCTTCAAATTTATCACGGTGAGCCTTGGGAATGTGAACATAGGCATCACACCCAAAGACCCGAAAGTAAGAAACATCTGGCTTCGTCTCAAAATAAGCCTCAAATGGGGCCATCCCTTCCACGGCCGAAGTAGGGGATCGATTAAGGATGTGGACTGCAGTAGCCACAGCCTCGGCCCACAGAACCTGAGGGGTTTGTCGGTGCTCCATCATGGTGCGTGCCATCTTGATCACACTGCGGTTCTTCCGTTCAAGAATACTATTTTCTTGAGGAGTGTTGGTATTGGCAAACTCCTGGTGAATCCCTCTATCTGCACAAAACCGAGCAAACTCATTAGAAACAAATTCACCTCCCTTGTCGGATCGCAAGGTCTTCAGCTTCCGGCCCGATCGGTTCTCCTCAAAGAGAAGCCAATCCTTGAAGTGCGAGAAAGCTTCTGACTTTAGTGCCAAAAAATAGGCCCATGTCATCTTGCTGTAGTCATCCATGATCAGCATGAAGTACGAGCTCCCACGCAGGGACTCATTCCTCATAGGGCCACATAGATCCGTAGATACTAGCTCCATCGGTGAAGTAGACCGCCGCGAAGCGGTGTGGGGAATGGCATCCCTATGCTGTTTCCCCCGTATGCAGGAGACACATGGCTGCTGGCTCACCACTATATCCGGCAACCCTCGAACAAGCTGTCCACGTGACGCCCTCCAAAGATAGTCATAGTTCAGGTGACCAAACCGAGCATGCCATAACTCTGACTGTGACTGAGAGGTAAGAAGAAGAGTAGAGAGGGCGGTGGAAGACTTCAGTTTGTAAATGCCGTTCTCCTCATATCCGGATGAGAGAACCTTTCTCGATCCACGATCAAGAACTCGCACTGTAGTATTGTCAAACTCCACCAAAAGGCCAAGGGAGCAAATCTTATGAATTGAAAGGAGATGGTACCCTAAGCCTGGTACATGCAAAACCTCTGAGGTATGGGTACCACCTCGTCCATCCGGAATAAGCTGCATCTTACCCCGACCTGCAACAGAAATTGAAGAGCTGTCTCCAATGAGAATCTGCCCACGCGAGGGTCGCAGCTGTGCAACACCATCGGATGAAGGAGTCATGTGCCGTGAGGCACCACTATCAACAATCCACTCTCGAGCCTGGGGAGCCGTCATCGCAGCATCAGAAGCATTCGGTGAAGCGTCCTCAATGACAGCTAGATGAAGAAATGCAGCTGATGAGGGTGCAGCCACCGCTTCAGAATCCTTGGTGTCCTTCGTATCTTTGTCAGGGCAATCCTTCTTCCAATGGCCAGTCTTTCCACAAATATGGCATGTGGAGTCTTTATCCTTGTCCTTCTCCTTGTTCTTCTTGGACTTGTTATCCCCCTTCTTCTTCTTTTGGTCCTTCCCCTTCTTCTGAGAGGCGTGACCTGTCAGCGCCTCCGACTTGGAAGCATTTTGTCCCTTTAAGTGTTCCTCTTGGTCCAAGACCATAGGAACCAACTCTTCCCACCGAAGAGTAGACTCTCGCTCCAAAGCAATAAAGGCAGAGTAAAATGTACCAAATCGTGGCGGCAACTGGGACAATAGTGTGATCGCCATGTCTTCGGAGGAAATCGGCTTCCCCGCATTCTGAACCTGCATCTGTAGCTGCCTTAGCTTGTTAATGTGCTCCCGTAGCAAAGAAGACTTATTTACGGACAAGGTCCGCATCTGTACCTCCAAAGAATTAGGGTCATCTGATTGTACATTTGATCAAGCTCCAGCCATATCTCCCGAGCCACCGTCAAGTGCTCGATTTGAGCGATCACGGCTGTAGTGCATGATAGAAAGAGAAAGGATCGAATCCTGGCATTCAGTTTGTCCCAATGAGACTGGGCCTTAGCCAACTCCGCACGAGCATCAGAAGAGAGTTTGGACTCATCTCTTACTGAGGGCCGGTCAATCTCCTCCTGTACCAACTCCGCCAAATCATAGGACTCAAGAATGGCCAACATCATGACGCGCCAAATGTGGTAGTTGTCGCCGTCGAGCTTCTGATCTGTAGGAAGAGCCGGTAAGACAGGCACCTTCCGGTCCATAATCGCCTGGAACTCCAAGTCAATCTCTGTAGACATCTTCACCTGCAATGCCCTCACAAACGCAAAAGCAGCCCCCTCTAATTGGGAAAACTCAGCCTGCTAAGGCTCTTCCGCGTCCTGAACCTTCTTCACCCGCCGGAGGCGATGAAAAAGCAAAACCTGTACTTGTAGGCTGAAAACTCAAACTTCCTCCGCGTCAAACAGCAGTAAACAGCAGCAAATCCACCACCTGTACTCCTTTCCTGTGCGCCCACACTCGTTTCAGCCTTGTTCCAAGGCGCAGCCCTCCTGTCTGCCCTTAAACGCAAAAAATGCAAATTTGTGTCGCGATGGAAACTCCTCTTCAGGTTGCTTCTGCGCTCAGTTAGCCCTCAAGCACTGCTCTGATACCATGTTAGAGTGCAGCGGTGCAGAAGCGTAGGACTGAGAGAGAGAGAACGCAGAGAGAGAAGAGAGAGAAAGAGACAGTGAACAATGAAGATCTGCTGTATAAAGAATGCTGAATACAAAGATATGCAGATATATACACGGGCACAGTGCGCTGGACTGCGTGTCTCCACCTCGACGATGCAACCTGCTGTCCACCTCGAAGTCCGCTGCAGTCTGCACTGTCTGCTGTCTGAAATCTGCGAACAGAGACGGAATCTGCGTGTGTCACCGGTCCGTAATCTGCGAGCAGAGAAGTGTACCAGACTGCTGAAAGTGCCAGGTATAAATAGCCGAAAAATCGGGGGAAATAGGGCGCCAGAAATGGCCAGGCGGCTGCATTAAATGCAGCCGACTGGCTGCTGCAGGTCGGACTGCCACGTGGCAGTCCGACTGCCAGTCCGACTGCACCAGCCTGCTGCCCCTGATCAGGCTATGACCTGATCTCTAACAGAATCTTCACCTTGATCACGCCATGAGCACTTTGGCTTGCTTCAATCTCATGTGTCCTCTAGTGCACGACAAGATTTGCTCTTATTGGTTCTTTCAACTTGGCACGAATAAAAGGAGAAGGAGATGCGATGTTGATCCACGATCCTGTTGGGATAAAGGCCCATTTGACCTCCGTGTATAGTACGCACACACTATTTAGTTGTACATGCAAATGCACCCTTATATGCCCTAAGTATAAATACATTTTATTCTTTTGTATACCAACACATTGTTGGTACACTCAAATCTAATCGTACTTTCACTCACTCACTCACTCTCTCTCTCTCTTGCCATCACTCTCACTCCTCGAACTGCTACACATCCCTAGTTGAGCTCCAACAACTGGTATTAGAGCTTAAGGTTCTGCATGCTTTCTAGGATCAAGGTGCAACCGACTGACACGTGAGAGGGCTGAAGTCCAGCTGAGCAGGCGCATGTGATAGTCCAACAAGTGACGGATGTAGGTCGACGTGGAGACCAAGGGACGTGACAGGGCTGAAGTCCAGTTGAGCAGGCGCATGCGATAGTCCAACAAGTGATGGATGTAGGTCGATGTGGAGACCAAGGGACGTGGGCTATTGAAGACCAACATGATGCGCAGTTGACCATGTGCTCGCGAAACCAGGCGATTAGATAGTTACAGGGAGTCGGGGTGTCCAGCAGGGAACAATGTGGACCAGGCAGCAGGTGTTGTATGCAGGTGGATGGAGTTTGTTGCGTGATGGCTGACCATTGCAGTGACCAGCGGATAGGCGTGAGGTAGGGTCAACGGAACGCCCCCCCCCCCCCCCCCCTCCCCAACCACCACCACGGTCTTTTTTTTCCCCCTAGAAATTCCTTTAATCACACTTACTCCCTTTTCTTTGACAAGAGTTCACGTGTTGAAGCACGGGTCACAGATCTGTGCAAATCTGGCCCAGAAATTTGGGGCTTTTCCTAGTTTTGATCTTGCCCATGCTTGACAGCGACATTCAGGTCAGTAATTGTAGACATTGTGCGTGTAGATCTCAATTAAATTGAGGATTTTGCCAAATTTGTCAGAATTTCACTCTTTTGAGCAAAATTTCTTGACATTGGATCCTAGAAAATTTGGGCTTTTTATGTATTGGCAAAATTTTTCTCAGGTGGTTCAGATTGGCTGACATTTATGCACTTTTAGACCTGAAATTTTGGGGCTTTGTGCAGAATTTGGTAAATTTCTACATTTTTTATCCGTGTGGTGGTTGGTTCATGTACAAACGACAGAGATTTTTTACTGTTTGAGGAAGAACAATAGTGTGTTTTTTGGTTCAGCTTGTGCTTTTACAATTCCAGGGCATTTACTCTTGTGTTCGTGATAAAATGGTTGCAACTTCTTCCGGTTCAAACATCAAGAGTTTGATGGAAATCAAACGGTTTGATGATCATGGGTTTGACCTTTGGAAAGACCGTATGCAAGGCATATTGTTCCTAAAGGATTGTGAGGATGCTTTGCAAGAAGATAAACCCGCACAAATGTCTGATGCAGATTGGGCCAGAGTAAACAAAAAGGCTATGGCTTACACTAAGATGGGTGTCACTGATGACATCTTGACAGACATTAAGGGTTTAGATAGGGGTTATGCAATATGGGAGATGTTGAAAACTACCTATGAGATCACCACACTTGTTAATCAAGTGCATTTAATGTGCAAGTTGGTGAATATGCGATTGGATGAGTCAAAGCCTGCAGCTGACCGCTTGAGTGCATTTGCATGTATTTTAAATCAGCTCAAGGATGCAAATTTGGACTTTGATGATAAGTTGAGAGCGATCTTTTTGATCATGACACTGCTTGATTCTTGGGAGATCTTGGTAGTTTCTCTTAGCAATAACCCCAATCTCTCATATGATGGGGTGAGGGGTTCAATCTTGAATGAAGAAATTAGACGTATGTCTATTGGAGAAGGCAACAACTCAGCTTATAATGTAAGAGGCATGGCTGAAAAGAAAAATGCAAATGCAAGAGAGAGAAACAGAAGCAAAAGCAAAGGAAAGGAAAAGAGTGACATTACTTGCTATCATTGTGGTCGAAAGGGCCACAAGAAACGTGATTGCAGGTATTACAAGAAGGAACAAGGGAGAAAGAAGAATGCAGGAGACAAAAAGGAGGAGGAGGATAAGATAGATGCATGTGAAGCAGCCAAAGGAAAAATGCCAATGTGGCCTCCAGTGTGGTCATAGAGGAGCTTTCAGATACAGAGGCTGATGTATTATGTGCAGCTGATTATGATGCCCTTGTATGTCACATGCAGGATATGCAGATTACCAAGGCTGATGTGATTGATGCACTTTTGTCAGTTGATGATGGTGCCACTCGGACTTGGATTGTAGACTCTGGTGCCTCTTTCCATGTAACTCCTTGTTTGGAGTGTTTTGTTGAAATCAGCCTATTTCTCGGAATGGGTAGTGATAACTTGATTTAAGAGTTAATTACAGCAATAAATAAATGCACATAAAATGAAATACACACTTTTACCATAACATTCTTGGACAATAGACACCCTGTTGGCCCCAAAATTGGTGCCCCTTGCGGTATTTCTTTAGCTTTCATTCAATTGGAAGGAGTACAACTTGAGATTCTTCAATCTCCTCCTGCTAGCCAATTGCTCTTGCAAGCCTTTTGGGTCATTTGCCCCTTGATTCACCCAAGACTTCTTCTCCAATTTGACCCTTGGCTGGCCAAATGCTGCCCCAAATCAATTTGGGATGGGTTGGCTCCTGAAATCCCTTGATAATCTTCAAATATCAGCTGCTGATTTCAGTCCCTTGAGCCTTCAATCTTTGGCACGGATCCCAAGGTGGCTGCTAAACCCTAATTTTTGCTGTAAATTAGGGTTTACTGCAGAAATTACAGATCAGCCCACCAAAAATGAGTGAGATCTCCTCCGAATGGCTAAGAATTGCTGAGGATGGCTGAGCTTAGGCTGAAGGAGATGAGAGAATGCTGTAGAGAGAGAAAATTTTGAGATTTGTCGCGAAGAACTGATCAAAATCAGCTGTTGCCCTACTGTACCAGCCCCAAACGGATGCCCCAATAACAATAGGAGCATCAGAGATTGTAATCTTCAGGAGAAAGTGCATCAGCAGCAATTGCCAGCTTCCCAAGGTCAAGAATATGCAATCTCCATTACCAAAATGGTCTCCAATGGTTGGGAAATGGCCCCAAAAGCGTCCAACATCTCTTTTCAACAGCTCCAAAATGAAAAAACGAGATTTCCCTCTCCCTTCAGCCCTATTTAGCCTTTCCCCCACTTACATGGGAAAGTTTTGCCAAGTGGCAGCTTTCTTAATCCATTTTCAGCAATTTCCAGCCATTTAATTAATTTTTAGAATTAATTAAATCTGAAAATTAATTCAGCCTTTAATCCATGCCCAGAAAATTGACCTTGCCCATCCAAAAATTAATTGGCTAGGCCATTTGCAACCCAAAGTGGTCCCATGCATTAATTGACCTTTAGACAAGCATTAATCCATTAATTAATGCCTAGTCCCTAGTGTCACCACTGACACTTAATGGCCAATTAATGGTCCTAAGAACAAATTGACACTAAAATTCACCTAGAATCTAATAAGTGTAACTTGTTACAACTTTTGGCTTTGATACCCATCTTTTTCACAGGGTCCTTCGGCCTTCAACTGTGAAAAAGTAGCTTGCACCTCACATGTGCATCTTTTAATTGCACATTTGATTAATCCTTTAATCAAATGTCAATTAAACATAAGCAAAGCATCAAATTTTCACGTCCTCATGACAAACCATCCCCTTGAAATCCTTGCAATCGTCCTCGATTGCACTGTAATGTGTCAAAGCAAACAATATTGCACTAGAATTTTCACAAGGCATCATAGTCAACACAACATTGGCCATTGTTGGCTAACTATCTCATATGCCCACCATTTGCTGAAAATTTCCAGCCAGCATAAACATAGCATAAAACTCAACTATAGTCCAGAACTGTTGTCAAAAACTCATCGGATGCATTCCAAACTCTTGTTTCTCAACAGTGCTGACTACACAACCATAGTAAAGCATAAACCGAGCCGAAACCATGGCTGAATTGTCAATGGTATTTAGTACACATGTTGCTGTCCATAGAACCAGCTGAATACCATTGAAACTAATGATCATACACTGAAAACTAGCACTCGGTAATCAGTCTCTCATGATCACAACTTGATGCAAATGTACAGTTTCAGAGCTGCAATGAAAACCATACCCATCTGCGTACATACCACAGTGACTAGTACACTGAATAGTGACCTCATGGCAGACATACTGTCAACACAGTACCTTGGATGCATGCTAAATACATCCGAGATCCACTATACACGAGAGCAGTCCATTCTTGAAGGAGTGGAAGTGCTACCTTCCCCTTGAGTGTCAAGTGGTACTTTGGACTCTTGCCCTGTTGAACCTAAAAGAGCCCGATCCAAAGTCGGCTCTAAGTGAAAGGCATCAAGGTAAAGCTGCAACAACTGAGGATAGTCTGCCAAGTCATCCTCTTCCATCCATTTAGCATCCATTGGTGAACAGTTGTGAAACTTTACCCAATAGCTTATGGAAGCTTTACCTTTGACCTTTCCTCTTTATGTGCCAAAATCTGCTCGGATACCAATATCTCATTCAGCTCCTCTACATTGGACTAAATTTCAGCAGATACATCCTTATGCACATCATCATAAACAGGCCTCAACAAGCTCACATGAAAGGCACAGTGTATCCACTAGTGTAGAGGCCATTTCCATGATAGCCAGCATTAAACTTGCATGACCAGCACTTATTCTTTGAGCCCCAAAAGCACGACGGGGTACCGATGCTTGCCCATATGCCTGATTTTACACACCAGGCATCATACCGATACCGCCATACATTGGATTATGCATTCCATGAGCCATACCCGAGTACATTGGGTTATGCAAGCCATGCATTGGTTGTTGAAAGTTATGGGGATGTGTGCCATACATTCCCACATTCGGTCACTCACCCACCATAGCATGAAAAATTGTGCTACCACCAAAGTAAGTTGGCTGCCCCAAATTCTCATGCAAACCTTGCTGTCCAAAAACCATAGGATTTAATTTACATTATGAACTTACATTTGCATTTCTTGCCCAACTGGCACCAATTGCTTTTCACCATGAGCATCTTGAGAAGGCTTTGGCTTATTCTTCGGTGCATCTTGCTGTCCCGAAGTTCTAGAAGGGGATTTCCTCTTCTTGCCCTTGTTGTCCTTTGTAGGAGTGTTCAAAAACTGAGTAAATTGAGGATCTTTTGCCAATTTAGCAAAGAAATTGGTTACTGCCCTCATTCGATTCTTGAATGCATCATCGAATTCCATTTCCCCTTGTTGACCATCATCCTCTTTTTGCATTGAGGGTCCAACATCTTGGCCTTCAACCACATTTTTAGCATGCTGTCCATGATTCGTGCCTTGTCCAAGATCAGACATTGCATTTCCTTCTTCCCCATGTGAATGTGCATCATGAGAGGCATCATTATTGCTTGATTGCATCCCACTGTATGAAGATATCTTGCTGTAATTTCTCAGCTGAGCACAAAGATCAACACTAGCACAAAGCTTTGGCTTGCAATTAGGTGCCTCGGGCCCACCAAATCAAGAGATTTGATGTATCCCGGCAATGGAACCTTGAAACCAGCCTTTCTTCTTGGAATGGGTGGTGATAACTTGATTTAAGAGTTAATTACAACAATAAATAAATGCACATAAAATGAAATACACACTTTACCATAACATTCTTGGACAATAGACACCTTGTTGGCCCCAAAATTAGCAGCAACAGTCCAACACCTCTTTCCAACAACTTCAAAATGAAAAAACGAGATTTTCCTTTCCCTTCAGCCCTATTTAGCCTTTCCCCCACTTGCATGGGAAAGTTTTGCCAAGTGGCAGCTTTCTTAATCCATTTTCAGCAATTTCCAGCCATTTAATTAATTTTTAGAATTAATTAAATCTGAAAATTAATTCAGCCCTTAATCCATGCCCAGAAAATTGACCTTGCCCATCCAAAAATGAATTGGCTAGGCCATTTGCAACCCAAAGTGGTCCCATGCATTAATTGACCTTTAGACAAGCATTAATCCATTAATTAATGCCTAGTCCCTAGTGTCACCACTAACACTTAATGGCCAATTAATGGTCCTAAGAACAAACTGACACTAAAATTCACCTAGAATCTAATAAGTGTAACTTGTTACAACTTTTGGCTTTGATACCCATCTTTTTCACAGGGTCCTTCGGCCTTCAACTGTGAAAAAGTAGCTTGCACCTCACATGTGCATCTTTTAATTGCACATTTGATTAATCCTTTAATCAAATGTCAATTAAACATAAGCAAAGCATCAAATTTTCACGTCCTCGTGACATTTGCTATGTTCAATGCAAGTAGTTATGAAAAGGTGTATCTTGGAAATAAACATGCTTGCAACATCGATGGATTGGCATTGTACACTTGTCTTTAGACAATGGCAAGAGCTTGTGTTGAAAGATGTTAGATATGTGCTTGGCATTAAAAGGAGTTTACTATCTGTTGGTCAGCTTGACTTGCATGGTTACACTACACTGTTTGGTGGTGGTTTGTGGAAAGTGAAAAAGGGTTCCATGCTGATTGCAAAAGGAACCAAGAAGGGCACTTTGTATTGTTTGCATTGTAAAGCTTTGAATGGCAAGTTTCTTGCAGTTGCTGAAATTGACAGTCACTTGGAGTTATGACATAAGAGATTAGGCCATATGAGCCAGAAAGGACTTGATGTCCTTATCTGTCGGAAGAGGGCTGATGGAAAAGGCTCTAAACTTGACTTTTATAATGAGTGTCAGTTTGGAAAGAAAATAAGAAATTCCTTTTATTGTGGTGTCTCTCGTAAGTCCAATGTCTTGGAATTAGTGCATTCTGATGTATATAGTATGCCTGTGAAATCTTTGGGTGGTGTTGCATACTTTGTCTCCTTTATTGATAATTGTTCGAAAAAGATTTGGGTATACCTATTGAAAAAGAAAAGTGAAGTGCTTGTTGTTTTTAAAACTTTTCATCACTTAGACAAGTAGAAAGATGAAATGCTTGAGAACTGATAATCGGGGTGAATTCACATCTACTGAATTTAAGTCCTTTTGTGACTTGCATGGAATTAAGAGGAAGCTTACAGCTCTTTATAACCCTTTTTCAAATGGGGTAGTTGAAAGATATAATAAGACTTTATGTGAAAGAGTGCGGTGCATGCTATCCATTGCTAATCTCCCTCATGAATTTTGGGGAGAGATACTCAAAACGGCGGTTCACATTTGCAATTGCTCTCCAAACAGGTTCTTAAATAATGGCATCCTTGAGGAGGGGGCTGTGATGCTTTTGTGCATGTTAGAGATGAGCTGAGGAACAAACTTGACCCAAAATCCACTTAAGGCATTTTCATGGGCTATGGTGATGAGGGTGAATTTGGCTACAGAGTGTGGTTACCTCAATCCAAGAAAATTATTCGCAGCCGTAATGTTGTGTTTAATGAGACAAAATTGCTGAAAGGTACTTAAGCCTCTAATGAAGATATGAAAATGGTCAAATTTCAAAATTTGCAGCCATCTATTACTTCAGATAATGAGCCTCACGGTGTTGTACCACATGCTGAAACTGATGATCAGCTGGTTATTTTTGAGCCAGATAATGATGGACAGCAAATAGGAGCACAAGGAGGTCACGGACAACAAAATAGACTTGCTGGTAATGAAAATGAAGGTGCTGTGCAGCATGAACAGCATGCTGAAAATGACTTTTTAAGATTAATTTTCTGTATTTAAAGACTGAAAAGTAATATTTAATTATGGCTAATGCTGAAAAACCATTTGGGAAGGCTGCCATTTGTAAAAAATGCCCATGCAAGACTGAAAAATGTCTTTAGAAGCTGGAGAGAGAGGCATTTTTAGTGTATTCAGCCTGCAAGAGAGAGGGAGGAGATGTTATTGGTTTGATTTGCATTCATTGGAGGACCTTCTGAGGCAGTCAGGGGCAGGAGAAGACCAATCAACAATAGGTGACAGCATCTACAAGTGGTTAAGACAGGGCAGTAGGAGTAAATGACTGATTTTTTTCAGTTCTTTGCATCTATATCTGTTGTGGCAAGGCAGCAGCTGCATTTGACTCATTTTCAGTTATTCTTCGTGACAAAACTTTGAATTTTCTCTCTCTATGGCTTTCTCTCTCATCTTCCAACCATTTTGCAGCCTTGCTTTGAAGATCTCAGTATTTGGACCCTTGGAGGCTGAGAAATTGCAAATTTCTTTGCAGCAAAAATTAGGGTTTAGCAGTAGCCTTGGGAATCATGCTAGAAATTGGAAGCTCCAAGACTTGGAATCAACAGGGATGAAGGTGAATTTCAGCTAAATTCAAGTGGAGAACTAGCCAGCCATTGAATTTGGGGCATTTCCATTGTCTATGAAGTGGGTGAAGGCCAACCAAGTGCTCGAATCAAGGGGCAAAATAGATTGAAGACTTGTGGGTTACTTTGGATAGCAAGGGGAGTTTGGATTGCGAAGGGGATCGGGAGAATCTCATTGTAAATCAACTTCTTCTTCAATAAAGCTAAAGAAATACCGAAAGGGGCGCCAATTTTGGAGCCAATCGGGTGTACATTGTCCAAGATCAATAGTTAAATTTGTATTTTCAGATTTGCATTAATTGTTTGCTATTGTAATTAAGTTGTAATCAGGGATTTACCACCCATCCACGGAAGGAAGGCTGGTTACATGGTTCCGTTGCCGGGACACTACTCAATCCCTTGATTTGGTGGGCCCAAAGCACCTGATTGCAAGCCAAAGCTTTGTGCTAGTGCTGATTTTTACTCTCAGCTGAGAAATTACAGCAATATGTCTTCATGTAGTGAGATGGACTCGAGCAATGATGATGCCTCTCAGTATGAACGTTCATATGGGAATGAAGGAAATGCAAAATGCCTGACCTTGGACAAGGCTCAAACTATGGACAACAAGCTAAAAATGTTGCTGTTGGGCAAGGTGCATGGCCTTCAGGGCATAAGGAAACTGATAACCAATAAAGTGAAGAGGAATTTGATGACGAGTTTAAGAATCGAATGAGGACAGTAGCAAATCTCTTTGCTGAATTGGCAAAGGATCCTCAATTTACCCGATTTTTGAATGCCCCAAAGAAGGACAACAAAGGCAAAAAGAAGAAGACATCTTCTACACATTCAGAACAACAAGATGCATTGAAAATAATGCTAAACCCTTCATTTGAAGCTCCTAAAGATGCTAATGAAATAAAACAATTGGTACTTACCGTGCAAGGAATGCAAATGCAAGGCCATTACGGAAGTGCCAATTCCATTGACTTTGGACAGCCAGGCAGGCATGCTATGATGGGGCAGCTAGGATATTTCTGTGGAAGCACGATTTTTCATACTATGGTTAGACAAGGACCGCATACAGGAATGTTTGGTACAAATCCCTATGGTATGCAGCAACCAATGCATGGTGTGTAAGGCGCAATGTATTCGCGTATGACTGGAAATATGCAAAACCCTATGTATGGCAGCATTGGCTTGTTGCTTGGGGCACAAAGTAGTATGCTTGGTACTGCATTTGCACCCCCGAATGCTTATGGGGCTCAAGGAATGAATGTTGGTCATGCAAATTCTCTGTTTGGCATTGGTTTTGATGTAAATTTAGCAAATGCACCCTTTTTGCAGCAGCCCTTGACACCCAAGGGCCAAAGGGGTAGCAAAAGACTATGATGAGGGTGGAAAAGGAGGGAAGTTTGAGTCCTTCGGCGGTGTACAAGATAGGCTGAAAGCTTTAACTTTCATTCAGCAATTTGATGCAACCTATTTAGGGGGGAACTTCATGGAGTCCTCAAAGATTCAAAAGGTAGCCACTTTCTTGAAAGGGAATGCATTACAGTGGTGGTCCACTCTTTTGATGCAACGTAGAGCACCGTCAACGTGGGTACAATTCAAGCAAATGTTTGCATCGAATTGGTTGACAAGTACCTTTGAGGTGGACATCATGACAGCTTCGAATAAGCTGGATGCTAAGGAATGTAAAAATTTGGAGTAATATAATAAGAAGTTTTGGGATACATTGCTGCCTATTACCTCTTATTGCCTCGTATCCCTTCATGAGCAAGTGGAAAAATATGTTTGTGGGTTGCCCTAAGGAATCAAGGATTTTTGCATTAAATCCACCGTGTCATGTCTCAACTTATAGAGACTTTTGCTACAGCCGATGCTTTGTTGCGTGGGAAGGATTCGGGCTTCCTGAAGAGTGGGGAGAAGTTGAATAAAAGGTTGTTTAAGGCTGAGAGAAGGGGCAGATTTGAAAATTAGCTTGAAAAGAGGCCAAAACAACAAAGAAAGGGCTCGAAAACATTAACATAACGTAGGGAATTGATGGCTGCAAATAAATGTTTTAGTTGCGAACAAGGGATTACCCCAATAGGCAGCAAGTTGGAAAATTAGAAAATCAGGGAGATTCTAAAGGAAAGAAGCCCAAAACATCAGTGGGATTGGTGCTCGATTTTGTTAGTGATCAGCCCAATGATGATGTATTGAGTTGTGCAGAGCATGGGACAAAATTAGGGATCAACATGCATTGATTTTCTTTGATAATGGGGCACAAGCCAACTTCATCTCTGTTGACATGGCTGCCCGTCTAGGCATCAGAGAGGATGAGATGGGACCCATGGGGGAAGTTAAAATGGCATGTAAAGGCCATGCAGTGCCCGTCACACTGCTCATTGGAAAACTTCGATTGCATATATAAGGATATGTGGACAGCAAAGAGTTCTTTATTGCTCCACTTGAGGGTTGTGACGATTGCTTGTATGCCATGGTGTCACCGTATGCATGCAGTGATTGATTCTCATGCAAAAAAGATTACTATTCAGTATAAGGGAAAGGTACTGACACTTGATGTAAAGTTGAAAGGTGAATCTGTCCTTTTTGTATCTGTAGTTGCCATTTCCAAAGTAATGAAAAATCATCTTTCAGCGTACTTGGTTTTCACTGAGGATAAAGATGATAGTAAGAATGTTGGGAACATGTCTAAGTTAGAGAAGGATCACATGCCATTTTTGAAAATGTATGCTGATTGCTTCTCTCAATCACTTCCAGGGTAGCTACCGCTTGAAAGGCCAGAAGATCATGGCATAGATCTTATCCCTAGAGTTAGTCCACCTAATAAGCCACCTACAGAGTCAGTGCAGCCCAACAGGAGGAGATTACGAGTCAAGTAAATGAGCTGTTAGGAAAAGGGTTGATTTAGCCCAGCTCATCTCCTTTTTGTTCTGCAGTGCTTTTGGTGCAGAAAAAGGATGGTTCATGGCGTATGTGCATTGATTATTGTGCTTTGAACAAGATCACAATAAAGAATCGCTTTCCGATTCCTCGGATCGATGATGTTATGGATAGATTACAAGGGGCAGCCATATTTAGCCGTATAAAGTTGAAAAGTGGGTATCATCAGATACGCATTAGACTAGAAGATGTGTCTAAGACAGCTTTTAGGACATCTTTTGGATTGTATGAGTTTCTTGTTATGCCTTTTGGACTTATGAATGCTCCTGTCACTTTTAATCGGATGATGGATCGTATCTTCAGGCCACATAGAGGATTTGTGGGTACTTTCTTTGATGACATGATTATCTATTCAAAGAACGAGGCAGAGCACAGAAAACACTTGGACATTGTGTTCAATGAATTGCGTGACTATAGGCTAGTTATCAATGACAAGAAAAGTGAATTCTTCTTGCATGAAATTCACTTTTTGGGGCATATTGTATCGGCTGATGGTATTCGCATGGATCGTGCAAAGGTTGAAACAATACGATCGTGGCTACCTTTGAGGAATATGCATGAGATCCACAGCTTCTTAGGTTTATGTTCTTACTACAGGAAGTATGTACGCGGGTTTGCTGAAATTGCATCTCCATTGCATGCCTTGCAAAAGAAGGATATGCCATTTAGATGGACAGTAGTGGAAATTTCAGCATTTGAAAAGTTGAAGAAAAAGATGACTTCTGATCCTGTACTTATGTTGCCCGATCTAAGGAAGTCGTTCATAGTTTAATGTGATGCATGTGGTAACAACATTGGGGTTGTTCTTATGCAAGATGGTCGAGTTGTGGCTTATGAGAGCTGAATTCCCCGCAGTGCAGAAAATAATTTGCAGGTCTATGAGAAAGAGCTCTTGGTTGTAATTCATGCATTGTCTACATGGAAACATTATTTGTTGGGGGTTGATTTTACAGTGCAGACAGACCATCAAACTTTGAGGTACTTTTTGATGTAGACAAAGTTGTTAGAGAAGCATATGAGATGGGCAAATTTTCTCTCTATGTTTCATTTTCAGATTGTACATGTTAATGGTAGAAAGAATGTTGTGGCTGATGCACTGTCATGTAAGCCACAAATTTCAACTGTAAGCATGGTTTATCACATTAAGTTGGATGCTATGAAATAGTAATATGTTGCTGATTCGGACTTTGCTAATGTTTATGATCAGCTTTGCAATGGCCAAAGGCATGGACACTTTGTGCTAAGAGATGGATTTCTGATGTGTTGGGGGTAAAGGTGCCTCCGCCTAGCCGGCCATGTATTACTACACTTAACTACACTGATAGTACTTGCCACTGCACACTACAGGTGGCGAGTGTCTGTCACAGTCACTTATTCTTTATTCTTTTAGTGAGAGTTTGAATAAAGGAAGGCCCGGCCACACATTGTGGTTATTGGAGTTTTCACTTTTAAGTTTTACTCTCTCTTGCTCTTGCTCTCCATCCACCATAGCTCTCACCGCCAAGCTTCTTCCTCTTGGATTCTACTTCCCTTTCAACTGGTATCAGAGCAAAGATATTGGAGCTTGCTCGGCATTCTCTTCAGCCCGGATTTGAAGAGCTTCAACTCGAGCTTCAATGGCAGTCATGGCACCTTCATTTGCAGGTATGTTTTGACTCTCGTCTCCTCCCCGAACTTCCGGCCTTCATTTGGCAACTTGCAGGGCTACATCGGAGCCCCCTAATCCTTGCCAAGTGCTCAGTAGCACTGCTGAAGACCCTCCAGCCCCCAGGAGCAGCCAACGTAAAATGCGGCACATTTTTAGGGGGCTGGGCTGATCTCCTCTTGGCATTTCCAGCTCCTTCACCAGCTTCCCGGCACTGTTTGCAACCTTTTGATCATCTTCAGACTCCTTGGCATTGGATCTTGGCTCCAGCAATCGATACGAGTGCTTTCACCTTCAGCCATTGCTGTATACTCAGTCCCAGGACTGTCACAAGCAAGGCAGCACTTGACATTTAATGTTTGATGCTTCTTGGCATTGCCCATTTGATGCCTATTGATGCCCAGTGATGCCTGGATGTTATGGGATGCTATGTCTATCCTTTGGGACTGATTTGGAGTAGATTTGGGCACCGATTGAGCTTCATTTGATAGTGAATATGCTGCTGTAATACAGTGGGCTGAAGCTCATTTACGTGGTGTATGCATTGGCTCTTGGATATGGAGTGCTTACCGGAGATTTGAATGATCATACCAATGTATTTGGAGATTGTCAAATGCTTCTTTTTTGGTTCCGGAATGCTTTTGAGCTTGGATTAGGGTCTAACTTGGTTGTCATTCACTGGCATTTGGCTTCAGTTTGGCATGCTTTGGACCGGTTTATGCCTATTGTCACTGCTTGACATTTAGGCTTCTTGCATTTATGGTTTGGTCAGATATGGATGCTACTTGGTTTGCCCATGCTTGACAGTCACTTGGAGCTTTGTCTTTGGATGTATTTGAGCATTTTGGATCTATTGGGCATTACATTTGGTTGTCAGTTACATGCTATTTGACTGCTTTTAGGCTTATGCTCTACGGGTCTGAGACAGCTTGGGATTTATGCTCCGGATGTACGCTACTGGGATTTGGAATGTCTGATGCTATGCACTCGATGTATTTGAGCGTTGCTTGCTCTATTTGTATCTGACTTTACTTCCAGTGGGAGTCTCTTGGCATATTTGAATGTACACAGAGTTTTTTACTTACACTTGAGCTTGAGCTTGTGGGACAGTTACATGCATTTGCTCTCTTGAGAGCTTTATGTCTGCAGTTAGTTTGTAGTGGGCTGATTTGATATGCCTATTGGGGCCGGCACCTATCTCTGTCACAGGTTTATCAATTTTGTATGCGTCTTGGATGGTTATGCATTGAGCTTCTTGCTCTATCAGTTGTGCTTGTGCTTGGTCTCTTCTCTTACCCCGAGACCCATTATATGCATGACTTCTATATCTATGAGATGCCTTTTGTCTGACAGGTTATTAGTTTCACAGTTCTTGGTACCTTCTTGCCCCTTGACACTCATTGTTGGATGTATCTTGCTATTTGGCAGTTGCAGTGACATATGTATCAGTGATTGCTTCACTTTGGGACAGTTTTACATACTTCTGTAATTTATTCCAGCAAGCTGAAATTTGCAGATTTCGAGCACTTGTATGAGTTTAATGCTTACTGTTTGACGTTCTCTTGGTCATATTTGATGGACAGGTGGTTCTTTTGGTCATATCCACTCTTTCAGCCAGTTTTAGCAGTGGTTTTAGTGCATTTTTTGCTCATTACAGCAACCTGTAATTTTACATTTTTGCTTTGATTTGGGACAGTATGACTGGTTATCTAAAAGACACAGCTCTCTTTAACATTTCCAAGTTGGATGGTACCAACTATGGGTATTGGAAGTCCTAGATATGATAGGTTTTGGTGCAGAAGGTGTAAATTAAACCCTTGCGTTTCAAGGGTGTTAAACCCGAGGATATGGATGATGATGTTTGGATAGAAGTTGATGAGCTATGCAAGTCTATCATTATCTTGTTACTCTCAGAAGAGGTCTATCATAATGTTGTTGAAGATGAGAATCAGAGTGCATGGAACTTATGGGAGAAGATTCAGGAGCTTTATGTGTGGCAAAGTTTTGCGTCACAGATGTATTGGCTGAAGCAGTTAATGGACCTTTGCATGGAGGGGACATCCCTATCATCTCATTTCAGTGAGTTTCATGCTATCATGAATAATTTGTTGTCACAGGGTATTGAGTTCAAAGACAACTTGCATCCGTTGTTTTTGCTTGGTACCTTGCCTGAATCATGGGATGTCTTCTGTACTGCCATATGCACGAACAAGCTTGATGGGCTGAAAATCAAAGATGTTGAGAGTGCTTTATTGACTGAGGAAATTAATAGGAGAAACAATGATGCTTCCCGCTCTTCACATGCATTGACCGTTAGAGATGGAAGGCATGACAGGTATGATAATGATCATAAGGGCAAGGACGCTCAGAAGTTCAGGTCAAAGTTACGTGGCCGCAGTAAGTTCCGTGGACGGAAGTCTGATCTTGCCTGTTATTATTGTGGGAAAGCAAGACATATTAAAGATGCGCGATGATAAGCGCAAGGAAAAGAGAAAAGAGAAAGTGCAGGAAAAGTCTTTTGAGCGCAGTATTGTTCCTGCAAAGTCTAGTGTGAAGATAGAAGAGGTTAATGTCATGCAAGCCACTAATTTAGATGAGGATTACATACTTGCAGCTTTTTCATGCGATGTCTTACAAGCTTCTAAGACACATTCTATGTATGCGCAGTGTTGGCTTTTGGATTCAGGTACGTCATTTCATGTAACACCCTAAGATTGGTTTCACACCTATCGTACCATCTCTGGTTCTGTGCGTCTTAGTGATGACAGGTCTCTTGACAGTATGGGCATTGGAGATGTTAGGCTGTAGTTTTCTTCTGGCAGTTCTTTTGTTTCGCATGATGTACGCTATGTACCTGCGTTGACTCCCAGCCTTATGTTAGCTGGACAGCTTGATGATGCAGGGTATTTTGTGTCTTTTGAAGGCTCTACATGAAAGATTACTTGTGACAGGCTTGTGCTTACAAGAGGTGCCAAGTCTAGCAGTCTCTATCCCTTACTTGTATTTGGAGCTACATTGAATCATGTTTTGTCTATGGGTTCTATTTCCCATGTATTCCTCTGGCATGCTCGTTTGGGGCATATGTTTCTTAAAAGAATGAAAATGCTCCGTGCTTTGCAGTATCTTCCGCCTTTTGACTCTTCGCATTTTGATTCTTGTGATCATTGTTTGTATGGCAGGCAGACCAGAAATACTTATAAAAAGTCTGGTAATAAATGCATGGGTAAGCCCTTGGTACTTGTGCACTTAGATGTATGTGCACCCATGCTGTGTTAGTTACTAGGTGGGGCAAAGTATTTTGTTACTTTCATAGATGATTACTCACGTAAGGTTTGGGCTTATCCCATAAAGAGAAAATCCGATATCTTAGACACATTTTAGCGTTGGCTTGCATTAGGTGAGAACCAGTCTGGAAAAAGGCTGAAATGCCTAAGGTCACTGGGCGTGAGTATGTATCACGTGCTTTTGAGCAGTTTTGTGATGAGCGGGGTATTAAGCGTCAGTTGACCGCTTCTTACATCTCTCCCCAAAATGGTATGGTTAAACGCATGAATAGGATCAGTGAGGAAAGGGTCCGTAGCATGCTTAGCCAGACTAGCTTACCGTAGCACTTTTGGGTGAGGCAATTACTACTGCAGTGCATCTCATTAACAGGTCACCTAGCAGTGGCATTGACTTTCAAGTTGCAGAGGAGGTATGGGCAGGCAAGCCCCCCTTTTATGATCATTTGTGTGTCTTTGAATGTGAGGCATTCTGCCATGTGTCCAATGACAAATGCAATAAGCTGGATCCTAAACGTGTCAAATGCATTTTCATTGGCTATGGAGATGCATGAGAGATGGGTTACCGTCTATGGGATCCGCAGGCGCGGAAAGTGATCCTCAGCCATGATGTTATCTTTCATGAGGACAAAATGCATATGCAGCGTGAGAAAGTGGTTGAGGTACGTAGAGTTATCTTTCAGGAGGAGCCACCTGCTCCTGTACAACCCACTCCATGGACAGCTAGACCGCATGCAGCATCACCTGATGCTCATGGCCTAGGTTTTAGACATGCTGATGTTAGATAGGATGTCGATCAGGCAGCAGAGCTTGGGCTGAGGCGCTCTACTAGAGATAGACGACCTCCTGACCGTTTTGCGCCCTCTATGGATTATGTACTGGTTACAGATGCAGGCACGCCTCTCATTTATGATGAGGCTATGCAGAGGGGTGATTGTCACTCTTGGAAGAGGGCTATGCAGTTTGAGCTTGACTCATTGCATAAGAATTAGACTTGGGATTTGGTTTCCTTGCCTCAGGATAAGAAGGCTTTGCCATACAAGTGGGTGTACTCAGCCTGCAAGAGAGAGGGAGAAGATGCTGTTGGTCTGATTTGTATCCATTGGAGGACCTTTGGAGGCAATCAGGGGCAATAGAAGACCAATCAACAGCAGGTGACAGTATCTATAAGCGGTTGAGACAGGGTAGTAGCAGTAAATGATTGATTTTCTTCAGTTCTTTGCATCTACAAGCTGTTGTGGCAAGGCAACAGTTGCATTTGACTGATTTCCAGTCATCCTTTGCGACAGAACTTTGAATTTTTTCTCTCTATGGCTCTTTCTCTCATCTTCCAACCATTGTGCAGCCTTGCTTTGAAGATCTCAGCATTTGGATCCTTGGAGGTTGAGAAATTGTAAATTTCTCTACTGTAAATCTTAATTTACAGCAAAAATTAGGGTTTAGCAATAGCCTTGGGAATTGTGCCAGAAATTGGAAGCTCCAAGACTTGGAATCAATAGGGATGAAGGTGAATTTTAGCTAAATTCAAGTGGAGGACTAGCTAGCCATTGAATTTGGGGCATTTCCATCGTCTATGAAGTGGGTGAAGGTCAACCAAGTGCTCGAATCAAGGGGCAAAATAGATTGAAGACTTGCTGGTCACTTTGGACAGCAAGGGGAGTTTGGATTGCAAAGGGGATCGGGAGAATCCCATTGTAAATCAACTTTTTTTTCAATAAAACTAAAGAAATACCGAAAGGGGCGCCAATTTTGGAGCCAATCTGGTATGCATTGTCCAAGATCAGTAGGTAAATTTGTATTTTCAGATTTGCATTAATTGTTTGCTACTGTAATTAAGTTGTAATCAGGGATTTACCACCCATCCATGGAAGGAAGACTGGCTACAGGCAAAACATAGAAGACACTTGGACATTGTGTTCAATGAATTGCGTGAGCATAGGTTGGTTATCAATGAAAGGAAAAGTGAATTCTTTTTGCATGAAATCCACTTTTTGGGACAGTGTGTATCTATTGATGGTATTTTGATGGTATTCGCATGGACCTTACAAGCAATATGATCATGGCCACCTTTGAGAAATGTGCATGAGATCCGCAGCTTCTTACGTTTATGTTCTTACTGCAGGAAGTATGTAGGATTCAAGGCGAAAAAAGGGTAAATTTATAATCTCATTATCTACTTTTTACCATTGTGAATATTAAAAGAAATTACCATTGGGTAAATTCTAGAACTTAATGAGATAATCGTAGAACTTGCTAGATACCAAGAAACTATCATGAACAAGAAGTAGCGACAAAGCTGCAAGGTGTCAACTTGTTTGCATGCGTGTATGCTTGTTGCTTCAAAGGATGAACTAAAAGTCTACAAATCAGTTTCTGCACTATGATGTCCCTTTCGTATTTGAAACCATAGTTGCATGGAACTCGTTTCTAAAAATATGAAATGTGTAAGAAATGTATCTTACAAATTAAAGGTGTTTCCTATCATCCAAAAATTTTGAGTCCAAAAATCTGATGAAGTATTTCTTACTTCTTGAATTAGAAATTATGTCAATTGCAAGGTACCTTTGACCTTTGGGTTCCGGAATCGTGATAGTTCATGGCCTCTCCCTCTTGGTCTCTCTCGTTTAATGCATTAGTATGTAGCCTATTGCTGTATACAGTACATATATAAATTGCATTACCATACATTTTGCCACATTAGTATACAATTTAGTGCATTTAATTTACTGCTGTTACACACTACTAAACAGTCAGAATATTCACCTCTCTCTCTCTCTCTCTCTCTCTCTCTCAATAAATAGATTACTCAATGGGACCACCACTTCTAGTAGGGGGGGTGAGGATAAGGAGACTTAGGATTTGGAGGGTGAATCATGATATATTCTTCAGGATTCAAGAGTGACTTTTTAGCACTTTTCCTTTATATAATGAATATTCTGGCAAGGTCCATGAGTCTTGTTTGACACTTGATATATTCATGTTTGACACTTGAGTTATTACTAACGTGACATGCCTTTGCTTTAACTTGATGTTTGATATTTATGCCTTTTCTTTTAGACATTGTTTCCTTGATCATTGTAAACAATAATGTGGTTACCCATTTCCGAAACTTCTGGCTACCATGTTTGGAACTCCTATTTTGACGAGTTGATGATCATAAGCTGATATTTACTCATCCATGTTTTATAGGGAGAAGTAGAAGAAAGCAGACTAAAGTTTGGACTTGATATCGAATAAATATGGTAATACACATCTGCATGATGTTAATAAGATCATGCATTAAAAGATCTTGTACTTGTGCAAGATATGTAGTTCCCATGTCTTGGCAAAGTTTATGTTTATACAGACTTCTTGACAAACTGAAAACCTGTGTCTTTAGAAGTGTCTAGTTTCTCTTTTATGTGACCTGCAAGCAAGTGGGCATGCATTTAGGAGAACAAGGGAGTTAGAACAGACACCAGTGAAACATCTTTCCATATACATGATGGCTTTAATACTATTAAGTTAATATTTGTCCTGTCATTATCATGCAAGTGCAGTTGTTCTTTTCATATTTCAAAGAGCTGGTGGGGAAAGAGGTAACAGTGGAGTTGAAGAATGACCTGGCTATTAAGGGTACCCTGCATTCTGTTGATCAGTACCTCAATATAAAGCTGGAAAACACTCAGGTGGTGGATCAAGCAAAATATCCGCACATGGTAACATTCCTGAGCTTTTTTAGAATCTTTCAGTTGGCTATCTATTGTCAAAATGAAAATCTCTTCTCTCTACCACATTTGCTTTTATTCATTGGTTTTTTGAGGGTTGAATTATAATGAAGACAAATTTGTTATGTTTATGTAACATGTTGATTATGGTTGTCATTAATGTATCAGAGCTGTGATATTTGCCTTCCTCTAGGTTTTCAAAGCTGATGATTTGCAAGGTACTTGTTTCACATGCTCAGCACTAACAAGCTTGGTGGTGGATGTCAGCTTTCAGTGAAAAACTGCTTCATTAGAGGTTCAGTGGTGCGATATGTACAGCTGCCACCTGATGGTGTAGACGTTGAAATTTTGCATGATGCTACACGTCGTGAAGCCCGTGGGGGTTGACCTTAGTAGATAGTCATTGTTACATCAACAATCTGCTTGAACATCTGATTGTTATGCAAAAAACTTTGCTACACATGTAATAGATACACACAGTCGATGTACAAGAATTGAATTGGTTCAAGTGCTTAATATACTTTTTTCCTTCTTGCTAAACTATGAATTACAAATTACTATTCAAAAGACAAATTACAAGACGTCTAATTGGTTCAAGCTGCTTGATGAGTGGCAAGGTCTAATATTCTCCTATTCAAACAATGGCTCAAAGAAATTACAAATTACTATTGTTAGACCTGTACTACAGGTTCACTCTTTTGAACACTCATGATTGATTACTCTTTTATGATTGAGAGAAAACACAATGCAATTGGTAGGGGATATTGCTAATCATAAAACTAAAATTTCCCCATTTTTGAGAAGGAACTGATATCTTATGATACAAAGTTCTATGGAGATACATTTAGGAAAGTCAAAAGTTATGTGATGGCCAAGAGAAGTTCAACGGCCCGAGGTGATAGAGTCTATGAAAGCATAGCCTTTAGGATTAAATGATCATTCTCCTTTTATGGGGATGCTCATGACCCTTCATTACTATCAACCTTGACCTTTCATTGCCATGACCTTTTGAGTTTTCATTGAGTTGACTATTGGCTTCACTTTTGTAATCCTTGACCTTACATTAATATAGTATTGCATTGTTATTTTTCTTTCAAACAAGAAAATGATCAAAATAACCTAATCAATAACTATTCATAACACCTAATCAATTTTTAGAAAATTCCAATGATTTGCATATAGTCCTCATGCTTAATGCACTAAAAGAAAGCTCTTGCTTTTCATGCGCAAAAAGTATACTTTGGAAATGGGTTAATCAATAGTCTAGAGGTTGAACTCTTATTGTTGTATCAACAATTACAAGGAATTATATTTCTAGAGCTGTTTATACTTGTAGTGCTTGGTACAATGTTATGTGTAATATCTAATTACATATAATCATAGAGCTTAGTACATTGTTAAATGTTAGTTTTAATTGCAAATCATGTGGCATAAAACTAATATATTGCATTGTTTTGATGCTAAAGTTGAGCCTCGGTTATCTAGGATAGGTTATGGAATCAAATCTTGTGTATGTAGCTTCAACAAGTGTACATGAATAGTATTGTAATCATTAGATGTTGTCTAGTTAAATGTAATGTTTGGGGAATTAAAGCAATATGTGCTAATAAGTAATGTAACTAAGTCTTGCTTGTTTTTTAAGGATGGTTGCATTGCGAGAAAAACTATTAAGAAATAATCACTATTCTTAGAGGTTCATACTAGTACTCAAAGGATCTATCTCATAAAAGGATCATGGCCATCCTACTAATAACCTATAGCCTATAAGTTATGTAACTTATTGTGGTAGGTGGGTGTCAATTAGGTTGGCTAATTCCATACTTGGTTCAAGGTGGTTGATGTTTTTTTTCTCATTGAATGTGACAGAATCATCAATGAGTCTCCTAAATGAAATTTGCCTAGGTTTCATGTTTTAGTCCCATCAGTGATCTCTTGTAAACAATACACAAGAAGTGGAAAGTTTATCACCCATCCTTATATGAAGTCATTAGGACAATACTCTCTCACTTTTGTAGTGGAGATGATGTTTTAGCAATCAAGGTGGTTCCTCATTGGGTTTTCATTGTTTTTGGCTTCTTAATTGCTAGTTTCCTTCTCGATTTGTAGAGCAATGATCAAACCATATCTTATGTCACTAGATCTAAAGCAAGAGGTGTAAGAGGACAAGCACAAGCCTTCCACTTAGATTTAGGTAGAGGCAAGGGGAGATCTCAAAGAGGATGTGGTACATGAAGAGGATGTGGTTATTAGTAGTATAGCGGGAATCAACAAAATATGGAACATGGAAGTTGTGGTAGGGATAGAGAAGATACAAGAGCAAGGGAGAGCTAAAGAGCAAGAGATGAATGGAAATAAATACGAGTAATAATGTTGCAAGTTGTTGAAATTGTGGAAAAATTGGGCTTTTTGCGTATTTGCATTGTCAAAGATCAAGTGTTGAATATTATGGATATATATAGATGGGTAATTATGCGTATTTCTAAGGGAGATGACGAACGTCTCTTTGTTATGTATGATATGTGGGTTCATCTGCATCAAATCATATGTACGTCATATCAATTGATTTAATGAGATTTATGTGCTTGAAGATCTAGATTATGTGGAAACATGGGATGATTCAATTCATCCTATTGTAAATGTTGGGAAAATTCCCTTTCTTATGCAACCGACATGATTATTACGTTGAACACCTTTAAATAATTGTATATTGGTTGCATAAAGTAAAAGAGTTGAAAGAATGTTCACATTGGATGTGCATATGCTTGCAAAGACTTTCACAATTTAATTGGCAATGAAGTGACTAGAGACATAGATAGTTGGCATAAAAGTAATGGTCATGTAAATACAGAAAAGCTATAAAGCTGAAAAAGATGCATTCGTAGAATATTGTTACAAGTCTACTAAAATTCAAAGTTCGTAAAATGTAGAAAGTGTGTAGTGCATGTCAATCTTGGGAAGCAATTAGGGTATCCATTTCCATGGGAACAAAATGTGTCTAGTAGGACACTTGATTTGGTATATTTTGATGTATGTGGATCCACTAGAACAACTTCTATTGTGGGTCATAATTATTATGTGACCTCTATTGATGACCCTATTAAAAAAGTGTGGGTACCCTCCATGGTGGGGGTGAATATTTCTATAATGACATTAGCAAGTTTTTGGATGAGCATGGTATAAAGGGGAAATTCATGAGTAGACACACTTACAAAAAAATGGAGTTGTAGAAAGGACGAACTGACATTTTCTAAACTTGCTTATGTGCTGATGAGTAAGAAGGAGATGCTAAGTACTATTGGGTTGAGGTTGCACATACAACTTTGTTGATAATGAACATGATTGCGACTATAGTCATTCGTGGCATCACATGTGAGGAAAGGTTTATGGGTAGAGAACTTGGATTTCACATTTAAAAGTCTTTGGATATATTGCATATGGATCTAAATGTTGAAAAGTATACTTTTGTTCCCTTCAACAAAAAAGAGTACTATTGTTTTAACCCTTCAACACGAGGTCACAACAAGTAAAGATGCTTTTTTTAAATGAGATGAATAGTTGGTATGGCAAAAGAAAAGTATGGCTCTTTGTAGAAAAAATATGTTGCAAATGAACTGTAGCTTGAGTCATGTACACTATGTGGGCATGGTGAAAGTTCTTGTGGTCCTACAAAAGTAAACATATGATTGGGTAGATTGAGGTCAAACAATGGTTCAACAATGGTTCACCAAATATCTCGATTGGAAGTGTTGGAAATGACATAAAATTACCTAAAAGGAAAGAAAAAGATGGATAAGTCCATGCCACATTTTGATGTAAGTGCAAGACATTCTAGTGGTAAAGTTAGCTTGGATGAAGGGTTTGGAATACCTAGTTAGAAATCAGTAGGTGTATAAAAAAACATGTTGCAAAAGTTACAATAAACAATGATACACAATTATAAAATTCGAGTCATGTAAAGTATTAAGTGGACATCTTGGTTAAAGTGATACAAGACAAAGAACTAGCACGCTTTAAGGAGGTTGTTTGGTAAAGATAAATGGGATATAGCTATGGATGAAGGAATATATAGTTTATATGTAAATGATTCGTAGGATTGCTCGAAGGATGATAAGATAATTGGGTGTACAATATAAAGTATAATAGAGATGGTTCAATGAGCAAGAACAAAGCAAGACTAATTGCTAACACTTAGATCTATGTTATAGAATATAATGGAACTTTCAACCCTATTGCAAAAATAGTGACTATAAGAGGAGCAATGATAAGAGAAATGACTACTATAAAATGGTGACTATAAGAGCAATGATTGCTATGGATGCATCAAAAGGTAGCAAATGGGTACAAAGATTGCATTCTTGAATGGCAAGCTACAAGAGGTGAACATCTATTGATGAGGCATGTAACATTTTTTATGAGCTACCAATCCAAGAGATACACTCCCATATTACACTACTTTCTGCATGGATTGCATTAAATGCAGGCTATGTTGAACATGATTTCTATGAGCAAGCACTACATTGCTTACAAAGAATGCAACTAGAGGGGGTTTCTCCAAACATAGTCACATTGTAACATTTCGATGTAATGTTCCGTTTGTTGTTACCCACCTTTTAAATCAATTAAAAGTGAATTTTTTTTACGACCCCCTCCTTGGCGACATTGCTAGCTGGAGGAGGGAGGGGGAACATAATAGCAGTCAAGGGGGAGATGACGTGGAGGAGCTATACCTACAGACATGATGATGATTTTGATGGGGGGAGGGGCACACGTGTGCCACCTTACTCTCCCCCCTCATCGTAAGGGGGATAAGAAGCCTTGGAGGGGCTCAACATGCTGAGTAGCACACTGAAGGGGAGATAGAGAGAGAAGAAGGAGAATAAGAAAGGTAAAGAGAGAGAGGAGAGAGCCTTTTGAAAAGGGTCTCCTTCTCTTCCCCTCCTTAGAGGGTGACCACACACTCCGTCTCTTCCCCCTCGCAACTTATTCCCTTTTTCCACAGGTTAACCCCCTTCGCGATAGAGGAGAGTAACCTCGGCATGCTACCTCTCCCAACAAGAGAGAGAGAGAGAGAGAGAGAGAGAGAGAGAGAGAGAGAGAGAGAGAGAGAGAGAGAGAGAGAGAGAGAGAGAGAGAGAGAGAGAGAGAGAGAGATTTATAAGCCGAAAGTATGGCCCCCAAACGGAGGGAGACACGCACCAATGGTAATCCTGCATCCAACAATGGAGGCTATATCACTAATACGAACACAACGTCGGGTATGGATAATTCATATTTGGATATCCAGGTATCATTTGCCATCTTTGGTAATAATTGTGACATAGATTATACTGCCTTGACATGCGCATGAGTTCATTTTAATAAGTATCGGAAATTATCTTTCAATAGTTAATGAACTCATAGGGGATTTTTAGCATAATTCTTTCCGTGATCATAGATGACCTTGTATAGAGTCATGCATATGACGCATTGAGGTTCGCACAAACCCTTGTATCCAAATACAATCATTGCATCCCAGTGCTACGCGACAAAATCATACGTAGCATAAAGAGCATATAATGTTACTTAAGAGTTATGCACATAAACAGTGCATGCATGGGGAAATATGATATGAAACATACATTGAGGGTACACAAATTGATCTTGTATTAAAGTCTTGCTAATATCATGAACTATTAATTCATTGGGATCTTGAAGTTGTGTGTGGTTAGTACAAATGACAATCATTAGGATTAAAACTACGATGCTTGTGATTTGTCTGATAGTGACTATGTTTATCAATCCTATTCGGGGTTGGGCTAGATGCAACAAAAACTCTAGAGCAAACGAAGAGCTCATGGAATTAGGAAACCCTAAGTCAAAAAGGAAAGACTGATGCTTTTGTACTTGTTGAAGAAGGCTGGGTTATCGATCAATGTAAGTGATTAATAGAATTTAGGTCTAGTACAATGTTTGAAACCTTAACATATGCCTCAGCCGAAAGAAGGGTGTGTTAAGTAAATCTTACATAGATCTGCTCCTGATCCCAAGGGGGAGAGCAAATACACGATGGAACAGTTATCGCGACTATTCTTGCAATGTTTAGAAAAGGATACCATTGTTTTTGTTGTGTGATCAAATAATGTCCTAAATGCTTTTGCATTAAACTGATTGTTGGATGTGATTTGGATGATTATTCCAAGTACTAGTGCTTGATAGTAAATGCATGGCAAGGGTCCGTGATGACAAGTTGCCATGGAAATAAAGGAATGTTTTCTTGGACAATGATATTAGGGATGAATGCCTTGTTCGTGCTACTTGATCCCTAAATAGATTAATTAAGGAAGGATATTTTGCATGGGTGGATCATCTCCAAGTTCGCACTACAGATTAACCCGAGAGGGCACTGCTCGATTCACAGGCTAAAGGTTGAGTGGTGAAAAGGCCAACCACGGAAGTTGTGCTTCACTCCTAGGCCACTTGGCATCACTGGACACCCCTTGCCTAGTTTGGAATGGACTTTTGGACTGCTGTGAGCCCAACGTCTAGGGCGTTGGAAGATCCTATTCTAGATAATGGATGGAAATTATGGTGCCATGTGATTTGGATTGTGTACTTCTGTTGGACAGAAGGGGTACATAATTTCTCTTGTATTGGGCAACCAAGCTCCTCTAATAACCTCCAAAGCCACATTGTCTCGCATGTAGTAGAAGATAAAGCAACGGTGGGTTTATTCTTACTACTCCAAGAAATAACACCTACACCTAAAGTAAAGCAATATCCTGTCCGTGGACCTCCTGTGGTCCACATCGCCAGCCCAATCTAAATCACTCCAAATTGTAAGCGCAAGAATCTCGGACGAAGTTATGGCTCTTCGATACCCTAGTCACACTAGCACTTTTGTATGGGGTCTCGATATGGGGATCCAGTTGATTACTGTAGTGCAGAGGAGCGGGAAAATGGAAAAAGAGAACATGAGAAAGGGTGCAAGGCGGAAAAGGGAAAAGGCACGTAACAACTAGAGAGCTATGTGCATTCAAATTTTCCAAATTATGTATCTAAGGTGAAAAAGGCTTCACATGGAATAAAGCAAGAGCCTTGTGCATGGACATATAGAACCAATACTTTTTGAAAAAATATTGGGTTGAAGTCAATAAGATTATCATTCAATGTATGTGAAGAAGACAAGCGTTGGCAACATTATAATTGTGAGTTGTATAGATGATTTTAGCATCACAAAAAGTGAGATTGAAGAGGTTGCAAGAGAAAAGAAGATGCTTAACGATGAATTTGACATGAAAGACTTGGAAAAGGGCAAGAAGAGAGATTTTTGAGTGAGCTTTTGGGCAAGCTTTTTTGGGCAGCCCCTCTATTCTTATTTCACATAGTTCACTTATGTGACTCTTGAGTATATCCACCTCCCTTTCCACATCTACCACCACGACCACGACCACGACCACCATTGCCGTGACCACGACCACGACCACGACCACGACCACGACCACGACCACGACCACGACCACGACCACGACCACGACCACAACCACGACCATTGCCGTCACCACCATCACCACCACCACTCTATCTATCTCTCTTACCCCCCGCCCTCCCCCCCTCTCTGTCTATCACTCACTCACTCACTCACTCACACACACTCTCTCTCTTGAGGGTATACTACTTGCATTTACTTTGTTCACTACTTGTATTTACTTTGTACACTAGTTGCATACCTATACGTTGTACCTAGAGAGCACCCATCATTGTCACTTTAGTCTTTATTCTTTCAGTGGCAATAGAATAAGGCAAGGTAGGTCACACATTGTGACTGCTCGAGTTTCCACATACTGTCTTTCTCTCTCTTGCTTGAACCTTCATAGCTCTTGCTTTTGCTTGTGCTTCCACTCTTGCTCCACCTTTCAACTGGTATCAAAGTAGGCATTTGAGGAGCTTTATCGACATTGCATTCAACTTGGGAAGAGAGCTTGACTTATAGCTTTCATGGCAACCCCATTTTAGTCCATTTGAGTTTTCAAATCTCTATTTTGCATAATAGAATAGTTTTGGTTTGGACAACAAGCTTATAGGTTACATAACTTTATGTATCACATGCCTACATGCTATTCGAACATTCTATATGCTTATGTTGATGCTCAGCATTGATGTTTATGCTTGGATATATTTATGGTTACCTTTGAAGCTTGGATTTGAGCTTTGTTGGATGTATTTGGGTGTTAGCCATTTTTTTCTTCCAGTGATTTTTCAGCGAGTTGAAGACATATTAGATGTATGTAGTCTAAGATGTATCATTGATGAGCTTATGCTTCTTAATGTGCTTTATGTATTGAGCCTTGTTGTGCTCTTAGGCATTTTAGATTAGCTTCCAATGGAAGCCATTTGTATTTATGTTGTAGGGCTTGGTTCTCTAAGTCAATGGGATACTCTTTATGCTCTTTGGGTTTATGCCATGCTGTTCATTGCGGATATTCATGACTGTGGACTGATTTTCTTTTGAGCTTGACATTAGGGCAAAAAACACTTCAAAAAATGCACTTTTGATAATCATGGGATTCAGAAAAGGGCCAAAGAGAGTTTGCCACGTGTACAAGAATATGCTATTCTTGTCTCCTCTTTTTTGGAAATCGCAGAGTCCGCTTTGTGAATCTCTCCTCCTTTTTAGCCAAAATCTCCAAAGTCTAATATGTTTTGGTAGTCCCAAAGTCCTTATTTACTTATAAAATCTAACAAAGGACATGATAAAGATGAAGTTAATAATGACTTTTTTCAAAGTCCAGAGCTTTAAATAATATTTTTGGCACCCAAATATTTTCATTAGTCTTCTTAATATTCCTTTTTAGTTCATTCACCTTTCCCATTGAGCTTACAAATTAAATGTATGACATCCACAAGGCACCCTTCTCATTTAGTAAACTCTTGCACCATCTGTAGCCAAGGAGCTGACAGAAATCGGGAGCCCAAAACCTTTAGCATAAATGATTGGGTTACCATGCTTTCCTCTTCCAAGGGCTTTTACAAGGTAAAAAGAAGAAAACAACAGGATATAAAAGATCAATGGAAAGGACGTATCATTGGTTTCAAAATTATGCTTAAAGGGTGGTTTATCAAAGTGCAACATGTTTACATGACTAAGGATATGCACTTGCTTCCAAACGAACATGTTTCCCAGCAAACACATTATAAGTCTTTAGTTGATAACGTATATAATATTTTTTTCATTTAATCAAGTACTAATAATGAATTCTTGGTTGTAGACATATTTCCTTCAACTAGTACTATATGGCAACATGTGGAAAGCTTAAGTGGAACCTTCTATGCGATTCATAAGGTGTTTGTAGACATTATCTATGTTGATCAGACTATGGGTTCTTTTAGTGAGGGTAGGGTTTTTATATATTATGCACAATATGTGGTTTCCTCTAGAGCAGGTACATATGGATATATCGAGGAATTGCCATTGCCAAGTCTTTCATCTCTAAATTGGGAGATTCCTAATAAGGCAACGATGCATAGTTTTAAATTCAAAATATGTCAATATATTCAAAAGTCCATGACAATTGGAAGGATTTCAAGAAGAATACACCTATCATGGTTTATATCCTTACATATCTTTGTGGTGTGCTTCAAAATAGTACATTTACAAAGGACAAAGGAATCTTGGCTAAGTAGAAATTTTGCAGAAGAGAAACTGGACAAGATTATAGGAAAGCTTTGAAAATCTAGAGAGTATGACCATAAGGGCGATATTATGAGGTGTACTGTGTGTACCTAATTCTTGGCTTTTTCTTACAACATCACTTGACGAACCCTTACTTTGGGCTTTGATTATAGGAGATAAAAACTTAAACTAGGTATTTGGATTCCCTTAGATTCTGATACAAATTGCATGCCTTTTGAACTTAAGGTGTAAGTTATAGCACATAAATAAGAAAATGAGGCAAATGTTACTTCCAATTGGAGTCTAAAGGATGTAAGGGATACCTTGGAGTTGCTAGACAATACATCCCTTGGATATAAGTTCAAAGTCAATGGTAAAACAATTGGAAAAAGAGCTAAACACACTTTCTCTTGTATGAGTTATTTGCCTCCCACAATTATAAGTTTTGAGCCATAAATATGAAAACTTTGTGAGAGTGTGAGGGAGTGAGTGTGTGAGGGTGAGGGACCGTGGTGGAGAAGCTCTCCATCTCCTCCTCTCTTCTTCTATTCTATTCTCTTCTTTTGTCTTGCTCGCAGCAATGGAGCTTGGAGTGTGGAGCTTGCTTGAAGCTTGCACTTGGATCATGGAGCTTTCACAGTGCTCAGGAGAGGAGGAAACTTGATCGGGTATGGAGGTAAGCTACTACACTCGTAGAGATGGATAGTGCGTCAGCTATGTGAGAGATAGCTATTAGTGCTCGGCTTGGAATGCTTGAAACAATAAGCAGTCCGTGGGTCTTGGCAGGTGATTGCCTCTACATTTTGGTTCTGTTGTGCTGGGACTAACGGATTCAAGCCTTGAGCACTTGCATGCTTCGAATCGAGCATTGAAGTACGGTTTTCCCTGAACCAGTGCTTGAGGTAGAAAGGTAGGAAGAGAGGGAGTTTGAAGAGGCATTCGATCTCCTTAGCAAGTAGGTTTTTGGTTTTTTTGATTTGGAAAAGCAGGTTGGATCAGGGTAGGTGCTTTCTTTGCGATTTGGATGCATTAGGGTAGGAAAAAACAAAGAAAAAAGAAGGAAAACAAGCATCAAGGTTTTTGTTGTCATAACAGAGCAAGAGGGTTTGATTCATTTTCCGATTTGTATTTTAGAGTTTATTTGCTATTCCAAGTATACACAATCCTTCATTAGGGTCCATTCTTTTGTTCAAGAAGTTTGCGCGACCCCTTGTGACCAAAATTGTTAGAATCTAGTGATTTTCGTCATCCCTAGAAACTCATCAACGGACACTATTATCAGAGTCCGATTCCCAGAATTGGACTCTAACGGTTCGATTCCTAGAATCGGATGGTCCGATTTTTGGACTCGGACCAATCCATCCTGTCGTCCGATAGGACATAACTTGTCCGATTTTAAAAATCGGACACCCCGTAATCGTACGTCCAATTCCCAGAATTGGACATACAAAAATCGGACCCATCCAGACCACTTGGACTCGGACCTCCGATTGTGACGATTGGACCAGCAGCCTTGTCTGATTAGATGTACCCCAATCGAACCAACCCAAAATCAGACCACCTAAATCATACTTGGACTATCAAATTGGCCAATTGGACCAATCTAGAATCAGACATCTTCTGATAATCGGACTCTTGAAAATCCGACCTCTGAGAATCAGATAGAAAACCGTCAAAATCAGACAGGTGAATAGAATACAGATTTGACACATCTAAGCCCTGAAACCGATTGAGAGACCATATAGAGTTGAAAGCACATCATAGATCTATCATCGAGCTAAAATCTAGAGCAAGTAGTTCAAAACTTGGCTACGAATGGTCCTTCAAATTACACATGGTATTTTAAACTACCCCCCCTCCCCCCATCCCCGGACCCCCACAGAGGGGGCTTTGTCTCTCTACACCTCCACCAAGTAGGTTGGAGAGAAAACTTGCACCGTGACAACTCCTCTAAATTAGATCCTAGTGTAGTAATGGCTCTACACAAGCATAGAATCTCACTTGCAAAACAACAACCAAAAGCCCATACCCAAACAAAGACAAACAGAGACCCTAGAACCTCAATGGGCTAATCTAGCCAACAAGGGCAAAAAGGCCACACCAAAAAAACATATAGGTTGCATTCGGATGACATCTAGTTAAAGCGAAATGCAACAACATCAAGCTACAACTGCGAGGATGACTAGACATGACAATCCTGATGATAGATGCACCTTGAACGGCATTGAACAGAACACCCAAGATATCAAGGGTGACCTTATCGAACCTCAAGGAAAAGGCAAGGAACATTTTGATGTACAAGGAAAGCCTAGTAACAAGAGCAAGGACTTGTTGAAAGAGTTGACACAAGCTCATCTTGAACAGAGAGAACCAGTGAGCGAGGCCATGCTTGAAACAAGAAGGTCAGGAGACAATGCCAAGGAAAGGCTTTGGACTTACAAATATCGTAGAAGACCACAAAAGAAGGCAAGCCTTACAGACGAAGATATCGATGGTGGAGATCCAGCACAATGCCGTGATGGAAATCCAAAGCGTTGCTACGTGCTTAAGGGTATTATGCAAGTAACCAATGGATTTGGATACCAAAATCCCCTACTAAACCACCTCTGTCAGTTGAAGGCCAAGACGTATCAAGAGCAAAGAAGTGCATGAGAAAATCTAAACAAAAAAACAAGTCTTGAGTCAAAAACATTGGAGTGACCAAACCCCTCATGATTGAAATCAAGAAACCAAATGGGACTATTCGAAGGGTAGATCCTTAGCCTACTAGCGTGCTTAACAAGTGGATATCAGATGTAACCGTTGAGTGTGCACAAAAGCCACCAGTGCCCAAGGAGCCTTTGGCTTCCTAAAAGGATAATGAGCACCACAAGGGCAATGTTGCTCATGATAAGGCTAATCACTCAATGAAGCAAATGGTAGAGTCATCTAATAGCCATGAGAAAAATTTTCAGCCAATGCCAAGTCCACCTAGGAGTTCCAAGTCTCCTACACCCTCTTTCTCTAAATGGACATATGAAGCACAATAGTTGTCAAGTACAACTGCTCAATCCCAATCTCTATCTCCATTTGAGCTTCCAAATGTCCAAGATGAGGGACATGATAGCAATCCTAATTCTCAACCTAGGGATATGCCTATGCAATCCATCGTGGCTAGCTCCAACTAATGCTTGATCTGCACAAATGAATGTTCAAAGGGCAACAAAAAACATGACAACTTCCAATGTGCCTAAGGACCTGACACTGCAGTCGACTAATAGTAGCCGGTCCACTAAACTAGCTACTACTATGTCCAATCAGGAATCACAGCAATCACAGCCTTTGGCCATGATGATGCCCCTTGCAGAACATGTCCTTAGCAATTTAGTTGCACAAGAGATGTCATAACCAACATCCTTGACACCTCTAGCACATTTAAAGCACCTAAAGCCTAGGCTTGAGGACAAATCTCTCGAAGATTTGGCCAAGGAGATGGCGCATCTAACCAATGAACCAAAGATAAAGTGTATGATGAAGCTTGATCACAAGCCGATGGCCATCACATTTGCGTACATCCATTTGGATATCGGAAGGCCAACACTAGAGCACACAAAGCTCATAGCCGAACCCCTGACTTGGGATGAGCAACAACATGTTTGCTCCCGCTATGTAGTTGTTGTTGAAGAAGTCATAAAGGGCATCCCAAAGGCCACAACTAGAGAATTGTACTTGATACCCTCACTTTATATTAATCAATGTGAGATAAACAAGGAAAATAGAAGCAATCAAACAAAAAGGGAAAGGACAAGGCAACATTGTGCAGAAATGATACTCAAATCAGAGTCGCGTAGCCAAAATTGGCCACATACTAATGACACTCGCTAAGCAGAGGAAAGCCCTTTGGACATCAATACATGATCCCACGTACATTGCCCTAACCTCATTAAGAGTGTTGGCAATGGTCCATGAGGTCCATCTTTCTGCCCACTGTCCAAAAACATCCGTTGTGTGATAAACTGCTTCTAGAAGAAGATCTTCATGTGGCTTGCAGGTTAGGAGTAGGGAGCATGGTACTTGATGTTAGCGCATATGTCTTCTGCCTCACTCAAGTCCTTGCAATCCTAGATCTCTATGATTCCCATCAATACAACCCTGACTTCTTTAGCTGGTTTCATCCAAAATTACTGGACAAGAATCCTAGACTATCTCTTGGTTCTACATTAGAGTCACCAAACCTCCTAAGAAAGAGAAAAAGAGCTCTAAACACAACACTTGCACTGATAAGAAGCAATGGAGGCATGTTCCAATGGGTAAGGACAAGAATCTAGAGCAAATGCCCAACCAAGAGAAACTTCCAATGCAATCAGATGAGGAGCTAAATGGAGGGGAATTAGCTGAAGAGCTAGAATCTCCAAAAAGAGAGGCAATTGTACCCTCACAACCTAGCAAGGTTGTTCAGCAGGCCGCAGCTATGTCCTACGAGGACACACTAGAGGAAGAGAATGTTGAGGCCCAACCAAGAACATCAACAGCTGGTGTGGTTCAAGGACTTGAGTATTTAAAGGATACACCTCAATTTCCCAAGAAAAAGAGGAGAAAACAACGAAAACAACGACTGTTGCAAGTGGCAGTAGACGCCAAGAAGATTGAGAACAAGAGTGCTGAAGAGCTTGGGAATGAAGCATTGAGTCCACCCATGAATGAACCCATTTCCATCTCTCCTAACAACGGTGAAACCTCAGACAAGTTTGTGTGTTCTGATAAGTCAAGGCAACCATTACCATCAATGGTTTCTTGTAACACTCAATCCACCAACAACATAACTTACATTGACCTATCAAGAGTGGATACAACACTGTCACAATAGGTTGACAATACTATACTAGCCACATTCGAGGGAAACCATGATACAATAGTAGAAAAGCCTCAAGAGGAGAAACATGAAAACCTTGACGACGACATAAGCAATCCTAGCATTGACCAATCTTGCTCATCTGAACCTAAGCCCCTAGCTATGCTAAAGCCTAGGGAAACTCCCAAAACCTTGCATGAGATAACAACCGAGAAAGCCCTCATTGAACATAGAAGTGTCACAGATTGCTTGATTGAGTTGGATGCTAAACTCAAATCATTTGCACATGTCTATCTCCTTGCAGACATGGGCACATTCCCTAGGGAGTAGCTTTGGGAATATTTTCCATATCTGCTATCTTGGGAAGAGCAAGAATATCTTAATGAGCACTATGACAAGCTCCTATACGAAGCAGCTAAAGCGACAATTAGAGGGTCGAAGTCAAATTGAAAAATGTTGGTTTGAAAACCATGCTACAATGTGGCGGTCTGAAAGAGACTCGACCTACGTGGCACCAACTTCCTTTTGAGTATTGACTACCGTTTAGGATATGGACTTAGTCAGAACTAGCCAAGAGAACTCTCTGATTGATAAATATTCTCACTGAGGAGGAGCTACATGTTGCCAGTAGACTCGGACAAGGTACCATGCTACTCAATGTTGCAAAATATCTGTTGTTATTGAGTAGGTTGCCACGAGTACTAGATGCATGTGCCACACTCTAGTACAATCCTGGGTTCTACAATTGGTTTTTATCCTCACAAAATGACATGGATTTTTAAACATGTATATAAATAAACAATGTGTTTTGTGGCTGTGTATAGATAGCACATGAAAAACAAAGCCATCACACACACAAGCAATGATAATCAAGCACATGTGATATACATCGAAGTCAACACCATGGGATTCAGATAAGTGATGTCTCTTTGAGTTGCACTTATTGATTATAGTTGAAGCATATGACTTGCATACACTCTCAAGAGTTGCCAGGTGAATGTAGGATGATACGGGTTTCGGTACAAAAGTGTTCAAGGTCCAAGTCACCACAAGACCACCAACCCCACAAAGAACCATTATAGAGAAAGTGAAAGAAATACCAAGAGCAAAGAGCCATGATGGAAGCCCCGTTGGAAGAGAAAATCAACCATGCAAAAGGCACATAGTGCATTTGAGCATGGCCCAAAGCATAGTCATTGGCTATTCTTTCTTTCTTGGCCAATCTCAACATCCGGGTAAGAGCCATACTCTCAACAATGATAAACAATTCTTCGTCTACCAAGATGCAATTCACCACTAGATGCTCTATCCCTTGTCCATGCATAGCTTACTACAGTCTCTACCTCAATTGTATTGATGTCTCACATAGTACAAATAGGTTTGCAAAATATCAAGTGTATCTCTCCATCTCAACAACTGTTCCTCTAGCATCTAGGCTAGTAACACCATCATCTCTATAATATCCATTTTTCACAGCCTTTGGATCTCGACATTTCCCAATCCAAATGAAAGGTTGATAGCCTCAATGTATTGCAATGGTTGTATTGATTTTATCCACACAAAAGAAGGAGCAAAAGAAAAGAAAAGAAAAGAAAGAAAGAAAGAAAGAAATAAATAAAGAAAAAAGCACCCACGATCACAGCACAACACCTAGGGGTCCTCAAATTAGGTATGTCCAATGACCATGTGGTCGGCCGACTCCGTCCATAATCCCCTAGCCCTTTTACACATCCCCCACAATTGTTCAAGGCACATTAAGGGCAGGACATACCTAGGGAGCTCGTCTTGCCCATGGTGCTCGACCTGTCACCTTGAACCATTTGCACAAGTCTTTTTCGCACTCCATCTCAATGCCATTGCAATCAACAGTGGTAAGTAAGGCATGGAAGACCATGGAAAGTACATTGTACTCTTCAACCACTACTAGTAGCCCCAGCTACCAAAGCTAAAGCACCAACGAGCTCAACTATGCTACATCGTGTTGTCAAAATTACAAATGATGTCTCAAGAAGCCTTCAAGTGTACTTCCTCAACATTGATAAATTTTCCCACCCCATCGAACCCTTGCTTCATCCACCCATTGCTACGAGGAACCAGACTAGCAATATTCTAACTACGTAATATCTAAGTATGCATGTGCACTCACATAATATCTGCACCACAATATATACACAGTTTGGGTCCTCAAGTGTAGGACAATACTCTCAGCTTGCTTAGAGTTTGCTAAGGTCATTCTTGTGTGTGGTCAAAAAGCTCATTCTTTTGTGTGGCAAAAAATAGCTCTCCTCTTCTTCTTGTTTTTCTTGTTCTTGCTTGCTTGTGCTTGAGAGAGGGAGTGTGAGAGTGTGAGGGAGTGAGTGTGTGAGGGTGAGGGACCATGGTGGAGAAGCTCTCCATCTTCTCCTCTCTTCTTCTCTTCTATTCTCTTCTCTTGTCTTGCTCGCGGCAATGGAGCTTGGAGCTCTCTTGAAGCTCGCACTTCGATCGTGGAGCTTTCGGAGTGCTTGGGAGAGGAGGCAACTCGATTGGGCATGGAGGTAAGCTCACTACACTTGTAGAGATGGATAGCGCATCGGCTATGTGAGAGGTAGCCATTAGTGCTAGGCTTGAAACACTTGAAACAATAAGTAGTCCGTGGGTCTTGGCGGTTGATTGCCTCTACAACCATAAATGAATCTCATAGTAATAAGAAAGTAAGCACAAAAAAGAGAATGGCGAAATAATGTGTGAAAAAAAGATGTCCAAGCAAATGAATGTGACTTTAGTGCAAATATCTCGAAAATACAAAATCTCTCAAGTTTCAAGACAAAGTTGGTTGAAAATGTGACCGTGACATGAATGAAAAGATGAGAGCAATTAATGGATGACCCCTTCAATGAACCAAATATTATCTCATTAATCACACATGAGAAACTAAATTTGGCGATTTCGTTCTTCCAAAATCTCAACTAATTCGCAACTTAATCATTTTCTTACAAGGAACTTTTTTGTTTTGGCCCTAATGGATACCTTATACCTATCATTGTTAGTGTGTTGTCAATGGTGGATACATGCTTGATATGGATTGTTGTTTGCATCTATGTATTTGAGACCTTGGATGCTTTTTGATAGTTCTTGGTACTTGGTAATTCGTTCAAAGCTATTTGTAGAGCAAAATCTTTCAAAGTCACAAAAGTGGACTAAGGCACATGAAAGGGTATTGAAATCTTTTCCTAAACTTGAGAAGAAGAGGAAAGTCAACATGCAAGCAAAGCTTCATAAACTATGTCATAAGCGTGCATAATGACCACATTCCATGTGCCAAGATACATTTAAATATTTACATCAATGTCAATCTATGTCTTAGGTACTAATATTGGTTTATGTAATGTCTCTTGGATTTGTGTTGAATTTATCACACCTTTTTCCTAGCATTTGAGCTAGCTCCTCTTAGGCTATTCAATTTATGTTCTAAGCTACCTTGCTACAAGATGTAGATTTGATCAAAAGGTAAGTTGATCACCTACATAGCTTTAATGTATAAAGATTTTTATCTCAAAGAGGGTTGCTGAGCACGCAATATGAAGTAAAGAGGTGGATTGTAGAAATTGACAGAGGTGGGGGAATGTGAGAAAGGGAGATGCAAGTTCGGTCATCATAGTCATCTATGTGGATGACTTGATTATTACAGGTGATATTGATAGTGGGATTGCTGAAGTCAAGGACCTCTTGAAGAAGAAGTTTGAGATGATGGATTTAGGTGAGCTAAGGTACTTCCTTGGCATTGAGGTGATCAGATGTGATGATGGTATATGGCTGTCCCAAAGACAGTATGGCTTGGATATGTTGTCCAAGTATGGTATGACTACATGCAAACCACTTTCAGTCCCGTTGGAGCAGAATGTAAAGTTGAGTGCTGATGTTGGGGATGAGATAGAAGACCCTACTATGTTCAGGAGGATAGTGGGGAGTTTGATCTACATGACCATTATAAGGCCAGACTTGAGCTATGCTATTGGTCTTGTGAGTCAGTTTATGCAAGCACCTAGAAAGCCACATTTGGATGCAGTCAGACGCATATTGAGATATGTGAAGTCCACATTAAATTATGGAATTTTCTATGAGGTAGGTATAGATGTACAGGTGTTTGGATACACAGATGCAAATTGGGCTTGTAGTATGTCTGATAGAAGATCTATCAGCAGATACATGTTCTCTCTTGGTAGTGCAGCAGTTGCTTGGAGCAGCAAAAAGCAATCTACAGTTGCTTTGTCGAGTACAAAGGCTGAGTATAGAGGTGCTGCTGTTGCAGCATGTGAGGTAGTATGGCTATAAAAGTTAATGGTTGATTTGGATGTGCAGGTGAAAGGTCCAGTTGTCATTTATTGTGACAACATGAGCAGTATATAGTTGGCTAGGAACCCTGTGTTCCATGCCAGGACAAAATATATTGAGGTACACTACCACTTTGTGAGAGAGAAGGTACTAGTAGGTGAGATTGACTTGGTGTATGTTAGCACACAGGATCAGATAGCTGACATATTCACGAAGGAATTGGATACAGAGAAGCTTCAAAAGTTTCGAAGCTTACTTGGAGTTGTAGAGATGCAGTTGAGCTTGAGGGGGAGTGTTGAGATGACAAGCTCAACACATGTGGACATTGATGATGGACCGCTTGGTTAGATGGGTCCACACGTCTACACTTAGCACGTCGGTGGTCATTATGACTCTCACATGGCCAGTGACTCATTACTTATTATATTCAGGTTGTTATACCTATTTATAGCTGGCATAGTTATAGTGCCACTCGACTAGTGTAGTCAGTTATGCATTGTTTGACTTAGTAGGCCACTTTCCTTTATGTTGTATCTTATCTATACTTTGTGTACATTGTAAAGTGTGTGGAAGAAGAAGAAGAACTTAGCAAGAAAACGTTTTGGCCTCCATCTCTCTTCTTGTCTCTTGAGTGAGCTTCTCCTTGTGCATTCTGTGTCTGTTCGGTGTAGCATCTTGAGCAATTCCCCCCACCATGTGATTCTTGACACTCAGTGTGTCTGGTTCTTTTGCAGAAGTCACAGAAGAGCGGTTCCTTTTTACCTTTGTATCTGTTGTTTACATATAACATTTGTTCATCCTTTGAAGTGCTAGGCTTTTCTTTGCTTTTAAGTTTCTTTTCTTCCTCTAGCAGAGAGGCTTTAATGTCAACAAGTTGAGGATCAGGCATATTGGTTAGAGTGGTTGATACATTATCATAGGCAAGAGGCAGACTTTTTAACAAGACACCAATACAAACATCTTCATCCATTTTTAGCTTTATCCATGCAAGTTGAGTAAGCAGGCTTTCCATGTAGTTCAGATGGGATGCTAGGGATGTATGAGGCTTCATATCAAGTCGGAAAAATTCAATTAATAGACCATACTTAGACGACTTTGACTGTGCACCAAATATGGTATCCAATTTGTCCAAAGTGTGATGGGACATGTCACACGCATCCACATGATGGATATAGCTGTCATCCAATTCCAATTTAATGATGGCTTGTGCCTTGTCATCATTCTTCTGCCAAGTAACTGCAAGGTCCGCATCTCGAGGTTTCTTCTCTTTGCCATTTGTGATGGCCTAGAGACCCTTCTTCATCAGGATGAGCTTGATGCGGGTTTGCCAGGTGTGAAACCTAACTCCCTTGAACCGAGCACTTGGAGAGTCTTTTCCCATATTGGATGCTGAAGTAGTAGCAAATCAACTCCAAGATTCTCAGATGTTACATGTGAAGGAGCAGATTACAATGTGTCAAGAGACACAAGTAATGGTAGTGTGAAAACACACTATGTAGAGACTTGATGTTGAGCTTGAATCTTCCTTGCTCAGGGTCGTCGATCCTTCTTCAATCTTCTCAGGTCCTTCCCCTCCTTGATTTGGTGTTGGGACAATAGATCAGAGTGGCAGTGGGCTGCTCCAGATGGTAGGAGAGAGAAAAATGACGAGATTTTTGAGCTTTGATGAAATTGGCTATGGCTGACAGTTTAGGGTTTCAGACAGGGGCCTGGTTTTTTGCAGATTGCAGGAGTTGTGGTTTCCAAAACTTTTTTTATGGAAATTTAGCTCTTTCCAAGGCCTATCAAAGCCCTATGACTTTCGTCAGCATCGCGACGTGTGCAGGCGGCATTCGACATACGAACAACAGATGGCGCAGTCTGGACAGTGAGCTTGTATTCATGCAATCCTGGAGTACACGATGAGCAATGTTGAAGTTTGACGTGACAAGAGGTAGCGCCATGAGCCAAGGAACATATCTCCAGAAGAAAACGTGTTTTAAATATTGACTATGGAGGGAGATCAAGAAGCTCCAAGGAGGCAGGGTGCAGGTTTGGCTATGGCTACCACAGGTCAAGTGGAGATAGAGTTTAGAAATGAGCTCATTATCTGGGACTGAGCTGGACTTGAGCTGACCTAAGTGAAGAGAAGCTGAGAGAGGAGTGAAATGAGCTAGGCCATGCCCGACTGAGCTCTAATACCATGTCAGAATGAGCTGGATCTAGGACATGGCAGTAAGTTATGGTGGATGAAAGGAGAAGAGTAAACTCATGATGGAGGAGACAAGGACACTGTTTGTTACACAAGTGAATTAGGTTCCAAGATTGAGACTTGGACTCATAAACACAATCTTGTGTATGTGGAAAATGACACTGACACTTTACTGATAAGAAAAGAGTACTATCATTGCATTAAGAAAAGGAAGCAAGTACAATGCTTTATAGGAAAGTAGGAAACTGCAGTAGGCACCACTATGCATATGGGATAGGTAAGCCTGCATGTCCTTGGCCCTGAAGCTCCATACAAAGAGGCTGTCAGTGAGTGTGATTGCTGAATCTCAACAAATTGTGTGTTTGTCATATGAAGTGATGAGGCATTTTTTCTATGCTTGTTCGCGGGAAACATCAATGGCAATCAACTCCTGAGCTGCCTCGGAAGCCTTGACAAACACAAATTCTGATTCTTCCTAAGAACAAGGGAGTGTTTGTACTTCCATTGCCATAGACTTGTCCAAGAGTCCCAAGTCCAAGCGGTCATAGCTTGTAGCAAGAGACATGGAGGTGGCATCTAGGCATTGAAGACATGCAGCCAAGTCATCCCAGTGTTCTCTGCTAAATCCAGGGACATAGTTAGAATTGACCGTTGCTCATATGAGGGTCGAACGTTAGCGGGGGGTGGGGTTTGACAAAACTAGAGAGTTTAGCAGCTGATGATGGCTGCTTCGGTTGTTCTTGAGCTTGTGGTTGGGTTTTTTGTATAGTAGGCTCTTGATTGCGGCTTTGGATGATGTGCTGTGACATTCGGGTGACGGTCCATGAGCTGTAGGACTAGTCATGACCTGTGTATAGGTAGTAGATTGTGGTTTGGGTCAACATACTTGCTTAGTTTTCACTAGTTTGGGTGTTGTAATTCTGAAGGTTTTGAGTCCAGAGGCTCTTATGGCCTTGGCCTTGGATGTATCATGTAGGCTTGTGTGGTCGCACTTGAGGGTGGCATTCGAGTAGTGCCTTTGGCTGTTTTGGCCTTAGGAATCCATTTCCAAGCATTACCCTCATAATAGCCTTGTGCTTGCAAGAGGGTCTTGGGGACCCACTGCAACTGGACCATGCGTCAATGTTTGTAGTTGTGTATGGGCCTCTTAGGGCGTGAGGCAGGGTTTCTAGCCTTGCGGGGCTATTGGTGTCTACTCCTAGGCGGTCCTTGCAGTTTAGGCATCCATTGAAACTTTGGCTCATGGGCCTTATATTTGACTGCAGCCTTGCACTTTCCCAAGAGTGTGTATGATCAGCCCCCATATGGGTTGAGTTTAGCATTGGTGAACCATAACTGCGGTTTGCTAATTTGGATCCAATGTTTGTGAGTTAAGACATTAAAGTCAGCTCCCTCATGGATCAATGCATTGAAGGTGCATGTGTATTTGGTAGTGACTGTTATGCTTAGGAAAACTGGTTCTATAGCTTCCTCATCTTCATCATTGATCTTAGTGATAGTGGGTACTCATACATTGATAGGGGACTCTAGTGTTGGGGGCTCATGCAATGGGTGCATGGGAGGGCAGTACTTCTTTATGCAACTGCCGTTGAAGAAGCCTATGCCCTCACCTTCTAGGGTTTCAAGTTCTACGTTGCCAGTTCGACTGATGGCCTAAACTCTGAAAGGTCCTAACCCCCTAAACTTCATTTTCTGTTTATGTCCCTTGACTGAGTATAGCAGCACTAAGTCACCTTGTTCAAAGTATCACTGCTTGACATGCTTGTCAAACCAGTTTTTGCATCTTGCCTTCTTGTATATTAGAGCATGGATGGCTAGAATCTGAGTTTTCGATAAGCGTTCAAGCTCAACCAGGCGTTCCATCTATGCTTCCTTCCCATCCCATCTCTCTTGAAGGGCTATCCTTAGGCTAGAACAAATAACTCTAAGGGTAGAATTGCCTCGATTCCATAGGTCAACTTAAAGGGTGTTTGATCCACAGCCATTTTATAGGCCGTGTGGTAGGCCCACAAGGCCACCATCAACTTGTTATCCCAGTCATTGCGTGAAGTAGAAACTACTTTTGTTAGGACATTCACTAAGATTTTATTTGTGGATTCAGCTTGGCCATTTTCTTGAGGGTAATAAGGCAAAGACTTTTGATGGATGATTAGGAAGGTGGATAGGAGATGAGCTATCACTTCATTGATGAAGTGTGTGTCTTGGTCACTAACGAGTTCTATGGGGCAACCAAATCATGAGATCACTTGCTTCCATAATAACTTGGCAGTGGTCCTAGAGTCATTTCTTCTTGTAGCATATACTTTTGCCCATTTTGTTAGATAATCGATGGCAACAATGATGTATTTAGCTTGTGAATACTATGCAGTGGGATTAATGGGTCTGATAAAGTCAATTCCTCATTTCTCAAAGGGTTGTCATGCAACGATTGGGGTTAGCTCCATGTGGTTCTTTGAAATAGGGATCTTAGTCCATTGGCACTCATCACAATGCTTTATGAATTGTGTTACATCTTAGAAAAGAGGGGGCCACCACAGCTAGGACTGCAGCACCTTGCGGGCTGTTATATCTCCATGAAAGTGTCCTCCTATGATTCCATCGTGTGCCTTTGTAAGTACGTCATGGACTTCATGCTCACATATGCATTTGCACAACAATCCGTCTTGCCCCAACCTGTAGAGTTGTCCTACTATTAACTGATAGGGTTGGATCTTTGGGATGAGCCGCCTAAGTCGGGCCTTTTCTATTGGTCATTCAGATAGTCCGTACTCAAGCACTTGAACTATGTCATCTGCCCAATACGGTATCATGTCGGCTCTAAACAAATCCCTTTCGTTGACAAGAAGTTGAATAGATGTGCATCTGGTAGTTTGTCTACAATGCCTTGTCCAACAGCTTCTCCTATGGGGATGTGAGACATATGGTCAGCCATGTAGTGCCGTTTCTCTTTACGTACCACCATAGAGAAGTAAAATTCTAAAAGTAGAAGTAGCCATCGAGCAATGCGTCATGTAGCATAAGGTTTATTAACAATATATAACAAGGCTTGATGGTCAACAAAGAAGGTCAAAGGCGTAGCCAAAAGATAATGCTGAAATTTCTTTATAGCAAATACCATGGCCAAGCCCTTCCTCTCCGTTGAGTAATTATTTCGGTCTCAATGAGTTTCCTGCTAGCAAAGCTCATTGGGTAATCCAGGTTGTGTTCACTAGGTTGGCACAACATAGCTCCTATGATGAATTTCGAAGCATCAATGTGCACATGGAACGTGAGTGTCCAATCTAGGGCTCATAGGATTGGTGCCGTGGTCAGAGCCTTTTTCAGTTCCTCATACATGCATTGGCATTCCTCGGCCCATGCAAATATGATCAATAGCTTGTATAGAGATCTAGCCATCAATACAAAGTTCATCACAAATCGTCGATAATACCTTGTATGTCCTAAGAAGCACTGAACGCCCTTGTAATTAGTTGGGGGTGAAAGATCGACAATGATCCTGACCTTTGAGAAGTTTGTGTGGCAATGTTGTTCTTCGATACTATGTGCGCTAAGATGCATCCATGCTTTACCCAAAACTAGCATTTCAAGGGGTTCAATGAGAGATGATATAGTCAACACCGTTCAAAGACTGCTTGGAGTTTGTCTAAGTGTTCCGTCCAAGTAGAGTGAATACACAAGTCATCCACGAAGACCTCTAACTCCTTCCTAAGCATATCTTTGAATATAGTGCACATTAGTCGTTGAAAGGTGGCTGGCATGTTAGTCAACCTAAAAGGCATGACTATGTAGGCAAAGACGCCCCACTCAGTGGAAAATGCGGTCTTATGCCTATCCTTAGGATGCACTTGCACTTGATTGTATCCAGAGAAGCCATCCAGGAAACTGTCGACCTCTTTGCGCCACTCTCTTGAGTATGTGCTCGGTGTATGGAAATGGATAGTTGTCTCTCCTCGTAGCATCGTTTACCTTCTTGTAATTGACACATACTCTAATCTTTCCATTCTTCTTCAATACGATGACTATGGGCGAAACCCAGTCTGTGTGCTCAATTTCGTAGATGAGAACTGCTCTCATTAGCTTGTCAATTTCTTCCTTGACGGCGTGGGCATGCTTTGGATTCATAGGACACGGTTGCTGCTTGACCGGTGTTGTGTCAGGTGCCATGGGTATGTTGTGAGTGACTACACTCGAGTCTACCCCTTTGAGCTTCTCTAGGGACCAAGCAAAGACATCTATATACTCTTGTAAGAGAGTAGTGAGACTTTCTTTCTCTTCCTCAGTCAAGTCATCGGCTATAAAGACATGTCAGGGTGTCTCTCTTGACTAGGGCCCAATTGTACATCAAGTTTAAATCATGCACCTTGGACCATCACCACTTAGGCTTATCCAAGAGATCTTGGAGTGGCTTGAGATTCATTGTTGGATTGCTAGCCAACTTGTCAGTTGGATATCCTAGGATCTCTAGGAGCTCTCGTCTATTGTTTGGGACTTGGAATGTGATAGGGTTGGGTCTTTTGCATAGGCTTCCAGTCATCATGTAGACTGGTACTATTGAGGGTGTGTCCTTGGGCTTGCCAATCATTGATGGCTTGTTTGTACTCCTCATTATTCGAGAATGGCAAGTCAATGGTAGCAAGAACATGCTTCTAGTCTTGCACGTCTCAGGACACGGGATATACTTAGTTAAGGCCCCATAGGATTTCTTAATTTGGTTATTGTCGTTCCGCTACACACGTACATAGTGTGAAAAACTCTAGAGTGCATCATCAAAAGGATTCTTATTGATCTAGAGAGCCAATGCCATACTAGTCATTAATGTCAATGTTTGTAATGTGGATGGTCTAGAAATATTAGATTTTTGGACAAGTTTAGCCAATTTTTGATATTTTAGATATTGTCTCTTATAAAAAATTCAAAAACTATTGAAAGCTTATAGAATAGGATGACATGTAAAAGAAAGCATGTAACTTTCAACCATTTTGGGAGGATTTTATGTAAAAATAAGGAGTGGCGAAATCACACGATGCGCAATCGCAATTTTTAGGCAATGAACAACACTCTGAACTCGGAGATGAAGAAGGAGTGATCTGGTAGAATTTTGGCCAGGTGTCCTGGTATTTTACCTCCCTTTCAGAGCCAATAGAAGCATCAGGTTGGCGGTTTGAGAATCATTGAAGAAGGTATTATTTTATGCACATTCTTTTCTACAAGAGTTTTATCTCCTCATAATACGAAAATAAATTGATAGGCTTCTCTCCTTTGAGTATTCTTCTACATCTTCTATTTCTTTGAGCCCCTTCTCTTTCGTCTACTCCTCTCCTTGAATCTCCCTTCACCCTGTTGTCTCTTACCCTTGTGGTAGACTTTCGACCCAAAACACTCCGACACCATCACCCTTCAGCATGGTGGAGATGGCAACTTGGTCAACCGGCCTAGTCTTCCAGGTGTCCATCTCTACTCTTACAGCCTCCATTCGATTACCTAGGAAGATGAGGTCATTGCCCCAGTCTTCTGTGACTCTTGCATTGCGCATCTAGTCGGCCTAGCAAGATGTCCTAGTCCACTCACTTCATGACTATATAGTCAATACAGAATTGGATTCTTGTGATCTTCACTGGAAAATTCTTTAACATGCCGAATGGTTTCACCTTCATTCCATTGGCCAGTGTGACATTGAACCTAGCAATCTCGACCGACGGGTTACCCCAAGTTTGGAGTATTGTATGGCTTAGCACACTAACTCCTGCTCTCGTGTCTATGATTCCTTTCCTTGTGACATCATCTACAAGAGCTAAGACCAACATGACTGCATGCATCTCTGTGCCTTCCCAGAAGGCATTGATGTGCAAGGACTTAGGCATGGAGTGCAGTGTCAAGCTTGGTGTTTGCGTTTGTGCATCATGCTCGTGAAAATTTGTGGCAGCTTGCTCATTTGATTCTTTGACCCATTGTTTCAGCTCTTGCCATAGCATTGAATGCTACCTAAGCAGGTCTCGTAAGCTTAGAGTCACAGGGGTGGTCATGAATGTATTAAGGAGGTTGGTAGCTGCTTGCCTCATTCCCAACTCCGTGGTTCTTGGCTAATGGTCTTGACTAATTTGCTGACCAATAGCATTTAGAAATTTTCTAAGTGGCACCACCACTTGTGGTGCAGTTGCATCCCTCGGTTTTGGTCATGGGGGTGAGACTGCCATGCTTATGCTTGAGAGATCATGGATCTCGTCTTCTAGCATGGGCTTAGCATCTTTTAGGTGCTCTTAGGCTTCCTTCACCCACTCTTTCACTTTCTTGATGGCTTCAAGTTGGCACTTTGGATTGGGCTACTCCCGGAAGACCTTAGCATTTCCCTTTTTAGATGTCTTTGGAGCAGACATTTCTGCCTCTACATCAGTGACTTTCTTTTCAGCATGCAGTGTCATGTCACTTTTAGTTTTGAGCGTGACCTTAGCATCTAGTCTCTTCTTCCTCCATCTCCGGCTCCTCTTTTTGATTGAGGTTGCATTGAGATTGCTAGGCCCTAGCAATGATATATTAGCTTGCTTCGTTTGCACGTACGTCATGACATGTAATGAACACCATATTGGGGAATATGGGAATTTCCCATAAGTTTGGGACATGTGGTCAAATCTTTGGATTTGTCATACCTTGAATACTATAACTCCAAATCGAGTGCTCTATAGCTCAATAGATTCCATTTTTCAAGTGTTTTCCAATGATAGGTCATATCATATGGTTTTAAGAAACTTTTGGGCATGTTATCCAGGTGTCACATTTTTAGTATTCAAAAAATGGAAATTGGGAGATTCCCAAACTCACTAATATTGTGTTAATAGTATAGGCCTGGCCTCCCCATCAAGTGTCTCGACACCCAATGGGATCAATGGATCATTTGCTGAACTAGAGGATGACTTCCATCTAGGGAAATTGACGAAGAGATGTGTGATTCCACACTCGGCGCAACTTAGGTCAGCCTTATCTCTATTTGCTTGCTCCCTCTCGGGGCAGTGCAAAGAAACATGCCCTAGCTGACCGCAAATCCAACACACAATTGGCTCTTGTGTCTGTCCCCCTAGACCTCCACCTCTCCCTCTACCTAACGCCATCATCGGTACCAGTCGGTAGTCCATAAGGACTACATTGCCTTCTTTGTTGTAGGATACATAAGGGTGTACATAAGCCTCACCATCACAGTTCAGGCTCCTCCACATAGTGGACTGGAGTGTCACTCAGTGGATGAGTTACGTAGGGTTCAGGTGGTCTAGGGATACCCATAGGGTTTATATCCATCCTAGAGATGGATGGCTTAGTGTCATTAGGTGCTAGGAGGGTCAACAGGGCTCCCCTTCCAAAGAAGTTCGATGGCCTCTTCGCAAGGTAGGGCTGACCATAAGATTGCGAGTATGGAAGTCTTCGGGGTAGTCAACAATGCATGGCATTATGGCTGAACCTACCACAATAAGCACAAGGTTGTGACCTAGGGTTTTGACACTCGACTACCAGGTGGTTCCTGTTAGAATATCAAGCTCGTACATGTGTGTTTGACCGACATGAGCCAGACACAGCTAGTCTGGCTAGATCAGTTAGGTATATTAAATAAGTCGCGTTCTACTTCTAGTGTGAATGGTCTTTATGACCTTAGTTTGTATATGCACTATGTGTGTGCTAAATGAATAATAAGAAGAATAGACAGAGGAAGCATGTTGCTTCACTCCGTGTTGCTCTCCTTCCTGCATCCATGAAATCTAACATGGTATCAGAGCCATGAATGGGCTCACTGGTGGAATGCACTCAAGAAGAAGACTTGAAGAGTGACCTGAAGAGCTAGAAAAGGAAGAGGACTGACAGTCATTTTCATCAATGGTCCCACAGAGGTATGTACTGTGAAGCATTGGATTCCTATTGCTTGAAGGAGGAGTTGTAGCTTGCTGAGGAGTCTTCCAAGGCTTGATTGAGAATTAGTGTGGGCCCTATCATGATCATTATCATCAAATGGTGCTGCTGTACACTCCTGACAGACCTACGTGTTTGCGCCTGATGAAGGCATGACTCCTGCTGAAGCAAAATTGACATGAGCACTATATAAGAAGTCATCAAATGCTTGTGAGCATACATTGAAAGGTAGTTCAAGGTTACAAGAAGCCATTGCTTGTGTTGGAGCTCTGTTATGAGCTAAAATCAGAGTACAGAGACCTAGGACAGAAGGTTGAACTGCTGTATACAGAGTATATACAGCATATGCAACACTTTGGAAGAGCCTTGAAGCTCTCTGACATGCTTTATGGACCTCATAGGAGCCTAGGAGCACTCTGAAAGACATATGTGTCAGTTCTCATGCCTTTGAGCTGAAGTTTCTTGAAGGAAGTACTCAGATCTGGAAGTGTAAACAGGCTGGAAACCTGTCTCAAAATAATGGGCAGCAAGCATTAGCTTTCATTGAAGCATTACTTGATATTTGGCTCGGATTTATCATATGTGTGACATGGGATTTAGTACCACTGCCTTAGGGGAAAAAGACCATTGGCTGCAAATGGGTCTACAAAATCAAATGCAAGTCACATGGCAGTGTGGAGAGATACAAAGCCAGGCTGGTCACAAAGGGGTATACCCAACAGTATGGACTTGATTATGAGAAAACATTCAGCCCTGTTGCCAAGATGGCAACCATACGCACTGTGATTGCCTTGGCTGCTGCTAAAGGCTGGAAATTGCAGCAGATGGACGTTAAGAATGCATTTCTTAACGGTGACCTAGCAAAGGATGTCTACATGGTTCAACCGGAAGGCTATGTTCACCCTGATTTTCAGCATTATGTATGCAAGCTGAAAAAGACATTATATGGGCTGAAACAGGCTCCGAGAGCTTGGCATGCTAGGATCAGTAACTACTTGCAGAGATTGGGTTTTGCTGTTGGCAAGGCTGATCATAGCCTATTTACAAAGAAGACTGATAGTGGTTTAGTAGTGCTGGTCATATATGTTGATGATTTGATAGTCACTGGTGATGATGACTTAGGCATACAGCATGTAATGAAGATGCTGAAATCTGAATTTGACATGAAAGACCTGGGAGAACTAAAGTATTTCTTAGGCATTGAGGTAATTCCAGCTGACAATGGGTTATGGCTGATGCAGAAGCACTATGCCATAGAGATGCTGAAGAAGTATGGTATGGCTGAATGCAAACCGCTGGATACACCTCTTGATCAGAATGTCAAGCTAGACATGAACATTGGGGCTCCAGTGAAGTTACTATGTGATAATCTGAGTAGTGTACTCTTGGCTATGAATCCAGTCTATCATGCGAGGACGAAACACATAGAGGTACACTACCATTTCATCAGAGAGATGGTTCTTTGCAGGATGAGTTGATCTTATGCATGTGAAGACTGATGAACAGGTAGCGGATATCTTTACCAAGTCCTTGGGTAAAGATAAGTTTTGTGGTTTTAGACAGTTGCTTGGAGTACATATGCTATCTTGAGCTTGAGGGGGAGTGTTACAATATCAAGCTCGTACATGTGTGTTTGACCGGGACACAGCTAGTCTGGTTAGATCAGTTAGGTATATTAAATAATTCGGTACTACTTCTAGTGTGAATGGTCTTTATGACCTTAGGTTGTATATGCACTATGTGTGTGCTAAATGAATAATAAGAAGAATAGACAGAGGAAGCATGTTTCTTCACTCCGTGTTGCTCTCCTTCCTGCATCCATGAAATCTAACAGTTCCCATCACAATGCACACATTGGACGTGTGGGCGCGTTGGGTGTCTCATCATCTCTTGTAATTTGGCTATTTCCATCTTCATCTATGCTAGCTCTTGTCCTGAATCAGTTCCCTTCCCTTTATCTTGAGTACTTGGGCCTGATCTCTCACTCGGCATTGAAGCCCTCTCAAAATTCCTAGCGCTAGACTCTTCTAGATTCAAGCTCATGGAGCTTCTCTCCTTGAGCTAGTCGTCTACTCTAATAGCTTCTTCAAAGACCCTTGCTAGTGTGTCTTGCTGTAGGCTCGAGTTGCCGACTAAGGGGCTTTGTAGAGATCTTCACTTCATATTCCATAAATGAATACAGTGGATACCGCTCTTTCGGTTGGTCTCTCGCCCATAGGGATTCTCTTGAAGAGGCTCCTCACATGGGTCACGTAATCTTGGATGTCCTCCTTTTCTATCTGCTTGTTGACATTCATGAGTTGTACTAGCAGGTTATCAGAGTATCCAGGTTTGGAAAATCTCTTAATGAAGAGATTTTTCAAGCCATTGAAATTGGGTCACTTATCCAGACTTGTGTACCAGATCCTACCCTTATCACCTAAGCATAGCCTGAAAGCTTGCAAGTGTTGAGTGAGATCAGTGAGGCCGTTGGCCTTGCACACCTGCTCAAACTGCTCTATGAAGCTGTATGGGTCGTTGTTGTCCAACTGCTTTGCTACCACAATAATTTTTGATTTGCTCTTGATGACCGACAAATCAATGCAAATACATACACCAAAATGTGCTCATATGGAAACAAGTTTTTGTAAAATGACTCATTGCAATTGTACCCCTTTGTCAAAATTTCAAATATGAAGCAATGTAACAATGTGGGTCCTTAGGCTCACATCTAAAAATATGGAAAGGAAAAGTAAGGTCAAACCCTTTTGTCTCATTTTAAAAATTAAAGGGTCTTTAGACCTTAGCCAAGATGTATGCAATTCAATTTTATAATATCAAGAAAAGAAAAGGAAGTGGTTTGTCAGGTGATTTGAGGAGGTGGGAGGTTGAGGTGGTTACGCCCTCTCTCTTCCTTTATCTTCTTCTCTCACACTTCATTTCCCTCGCTCCCATTTTGGCACAACTCTCATCTTTCTTGTTCTTGCTTCTTTCTCTTGTGCTTCATTGCCAAATCTAATGGAGAGTGAGGAAGAGGAAGAGGGCGAGGATGTAAAAATTTCCTAATTTCTTGTGTGCCATTCACTTATGTGTTTTGGAGCAATGGATTCTTGGTGTGAGAAGGAGAGTTTTCTTGCAAGTTTTTGTGGCCAGCAAGCATACTTGTAGCCTCTCTTAGTAGGGTTTGTGGTTCTTGATGTGTCGTGGCAGGGTGCTGTTTAGCTCTTAGAGCCTTGGAATCCTAATCTTACCAGCAGTGATGTTGCTAATGCTGCAACACTCTACTCCGTTGCTGTGTTATCTAGCAGTTGCTTTGTCAAAAGCTCACTCAGCGTGAGGTCTCATTCTAGCGCTCTCTCATTCTCTGTCTGATTTCTACCTCCTAGGGCTAACACTCTTGGATCTCTCACATTTTCATGTTCTGGAGTAAACTCCTAGTCTACCAATCTTGGTTGTAAGTGACTATGCCTTGTAGAGATTCATGTGCTAGTTTCCTCTCCTTCTCAAGGTCCGCTATGATGTCCTTTGCAGGGTCTGCCATGGTGTTCTAGCCAGGTTTGAGCATCATATTTGTTGACTAATTGTTGGATCACCTCGAGAAAGTCTCCTAGGTCAAGTTTTTCATTGCTTCTACGAAGTGAGTTGCTCTCTTCCATGTCCAAGATTTCCTATTCTGCCAAGTTGCCGAGCAGGTTGATGAGGGCGGGTAGATCCACTTCCCTGATGGTGTCGATCCTTGCTACGTCTTGCTTTTTAGTTGTGTTCTTCACTTGGTCCTACACTTAGGGATTCGATCACTTGTCTATGTCTTGGGATCTTTTCTTATTGGTGGGTTCCTTTAAGTTTTTATGTCTGGGTGAGTTCCTTGTTCATCACAACCAATCCTCAACTTACCCTCATTGTGTGTGTGTGTGTACTCTTTTTTGTGCACTATGTGCAATTGGGCTTTTAGCTCTTCTTAAGTGTGTTCCGAGTGTTAGAAATTAGAGTGAGTGAGAAAATAATGTGTTTAAGTGGCTCTTGCGCTCTCGTTTATGGGCTTGGCCTAATAAGCTTATATGTTTTAGTTTCGGGCCATCCTCGTTAGTTTATAGGGTTTTTGTGGCACCTCTAGCTTAGTCAAGTTTTGTTTGGGGATCTATGACTCCACTTGATACTGCTAACGGGCTAGGTTGCTAGATAGTTGACTAGCGTCTCCTTTACATATGTGTTTCATTGATTGTTTTATTCCTTGCGCCAAAAAGGTGTTTCAAGTGTCTGTATGGCCTTTGGAGGTTTGTACAGTCGGTGTTTAGGTGGGCATGGTCTTGAATTTAAATTTTTGGGAAAAATCAGATTCCGCCCAGTAGGTTCCAATTGCAGGGGCCAAGTGTATGACTCGCAAGGCTCGGCCAAATGGCAGAGGGCCAAGTGAAATTGGGCCGAACTTGGGCCAAATGGCTAATGGGTAGAGTGGCCAAGGGCTGCCGAGTGGGTGTGGTGTTCGAGTTTGAGGGTTGAGTGGCCGAACAGGGATAGGGCCGGGGCAGTGGAAGGGTTGTGCTATCCAAATGTGTGACTTGGATGGGCCGAGTCAAAATGGGCTGAGTGGTTACATGTCGAATGTGCCAGGATGACTCGGACAGGCCAAATGGTTGAAGACGAGTGGTAGAGGGCTAATTTTGAGACTTGGCCCAGGATTGAGCCGCTCAAACAGGCCGAACGAGGCACGTTTTTTTACCAAAATGGCAAAAAATTCACCACGTCGAGAGATTCAAGGCTCCATACTTGTCAAGCACTTCCAGATCCTATCTATGCATTCAGGAGAAGGTGTGAGTGTACTTGTAGAGGGCAACAAACTCGTTGGCGGCAAGATCAAAGTGAATCAACGCTATGGAACCCGCTCTCTCTCTCTCTCTCACACACACACAACCAAGGTTTCAAATGAGCTCTCCCTTGGCCTTGTGGCTATTAAACCCCTTTTCCAACAAAGGTCTTGCCATTCCTAATCTCTCACTTGTCGACCTTAATCCCCTTGAGCACTCTTCCTTCCTTGTTTTTCTTGATTTGTGCCATGTTCGAGCCTTTTTTATAGCAGCAAACCCTATGCTTTTCCAACCAATTTCTTAACATCAACCTAATTTAAATGCAACAAGAATCAAAAGCAAAGTACTGAATTGATTTCTCCTACTCTCTAAATCATCAAACCATCAAAATAACCAAAATACTTACTTATTGTGAAGATTTAAAAAAAAAACCCAAAACTTCCTACCTATCTCAAATGTCGGTTTGGAGATGAAACCCTTAATTCGATGCTCGATTTGAAGCACACAAGCCCTCAAGCTTGAATCTGTTGGTCTCCGCAATGGAACCAAAATGTATAGGGAGCTCACGCTCAACTGCCAAGACCCATGGACCGCTTACTCCTTCAAGCATTTCAAGCGAGCACTAGTGGCTATCTCTCATATAGCTGACACGCTATCCCTCTCTACAAGTGTAGTGAGCTTACCTTGATGCCTAATTGAGTTGCTTCCTCTCTCAATCACTTCGATAGCTCCACGATTCGTGATGCAAGCTCAAGCCTCTTCCTCCAAGCTCCATCCTCCATAGGCACACACGAGACGAGAGAAGAGAAGATAATAGAAGAAGGAGAGAGGAGATGGTGGAGGGCTTCACCTCCAATATCCCTCACCCTCACACACTCACTTTCTCACTCACTCACACTCCTTCCTCAAGCACTCACAGGCAAGCAAAAAAGAGATTAGGGTAGAGGAGAGTAGTTTATTATCGTCCATAGAAGGCCAAATTATGACCCATGGGACCTTTCCAGATATACAATGATTCTCCTCCCCCATAGTAAGAAAGGGTAGCTATGGTGAAAGAAGGACCTATGTAGCATGGTTCTCTCGAAAGTGTAGCATGGTTATCCTGAAAGTGTAACATGGGGGTGATGAGAGCCTCTAACTTTGATATAGGAGTGGTGGTCAGAAACTGGTGAAGTGGCCCTTGTAAAGGGATATCAAAGTCAGCCCGTATGTGTGCATATGCTAGGCTTGTCATAATCATGTGCTCCTCTGATTGTATACTCTGTAGTCCACACAACTTGCATAATCTTGTCTCTCTTGCCTGTCTACTCCATGCACATGTCTCGATCAATAAAGTGTGTGATCGAGTTTGAAGTCGTGCAATATTGCATCTAAATAGCACTGAGAGCGGGTTGGCTATGTATGGCTACATGTGTGCCTCTGCCTACACGTAGGATTCCCAACATGAAGAATAGATATGCATATTGTAATAAGCAAGTTTGCCATTTTCTCCCTTGCTTTGATGTTTTTCTTGATACATTCGTAAGAGGTCTGATTGAAATGTGTCCATGCATATATCTTCAGATGCCATATCTAGATATCTGTCCACTCCCCACCCTTTAAACCATTTTTTAATATCCAACACCCATCCTGTTGAAAGCACTTTACTTTTCCATGTTTTTTGTAGGCGTGTGCTAGCATCCCATGCCCATTTGGAGAGCTTACTGTCATCCATTTGATGTACTCACGTGGGATATCTCAATACTTGGATCATAGCATGAGAAGGAGAGAAGAAGAAGAGTCCACTTTGCCACACACCAAAGAATGAGCTCTCATTCACTTTTTGAACTTTATGTACATGCCCTAAAATCCCATGGGCATCCATCCCATTTTTTTACATGACCAGCCATTGTGGTAAGGTCCTTTTTTCCATTCCCTTCTACTTGGCCTATTTCTTTAGCTTATACTCGTCTACCCTTTTACAATTTGCACAGGACGGATCCTGGTGCTCTTTTACAAAAGTTTCAGGGCGCCTTTCACTTACAAACGTGCTTTTGCTCTTAACTTGATTTTAGAGTCCATCCTGGAGCCCTTGCTTGTTCTCCGTCCTGCGTCTTCCATTGCCTCCATACTTTTCTTCTTTTTCTTCCGTCTTGAGCTGGGGTTAATATAAAGAATAAAGAATAAAGTGAAAGTGATGGGTGGCCGCCACCTACAATATATAGATGTGTGGATAGTTTGTATAAGTAAGTGTAGGTGGCTAGGCATAGGTGGCCTTTAACCCCCAAAAATCTCCCATTTAAAGGTGAATTTTCCTCATTGTGGAGAAAAAAAAACAAAGCAAAAAGTGTACATATAAGTATAATAGCATGACAAATAGACATTGTCTCATCCTACACCATCATCTTACTAATGAAGGCATAAAGTTCCACTAGGAGATTTTTAGTGAATAGATCTATAGGATTCTTGTTGGTCAGGTTCTTGGAAAGCTCTATTAGCTTGTCCTAAATCACATCTCAGATGAAGTGATAATTGACCTCAATGTTATTATTCTTCACATGAAAGTTTGGATTACATACCAACTAAATGTTACTCATAGAGTCTGAATAGTCATACCAAGGTCAACAACTAGATGGTCTAATCATAGGATCTCCTTGCAAGTCTCAATGGCTACCATATACTCATCCTCGACAGTAGACAAGATTGTGCATTTCAACACCCTAGGCCCCCAAGGATAGCATCTCTAGCAAATGTAAAGACATAGCTAGAGGTGGAATTCTTGCTATCCTCATGTCTTGTATAATTAAAGTATCTGTAGACCACAACTTCATTATCCTGGCCACCATAACAAATGCACATATCTACAATGCCCTTAAGATATCTCATGATACTCTTCACAACATCCCAATGTTGCCTGCTAGATATATTGAGCCATAACTCCTATTGCAAATGCTCTATTAGGTCTAATGGGACTATCATGGCATACATCAAGCTACCCACAATAGATACATATGGAAACTTGGCTATCTTGGCCTTCTCATAATCAAACTGGGGACAATCTACCTGGCTAACCTTCACATGAGAAGGTAATGGGAAGCCAATAGGCTTACTACCCTACATATGGAACCGTTCAAGGATTTTATGAATATACTCTTGTGATAGGTAGAGGAGCCCTTTAGAGAGATTATAGATAATGTGCATACCAAGTATGTGAGAGGCATACCCCATGTCTTTCATCTCAAAGCTTTTCTTGAGCCAAGTCTTAAAAATATCCAACTCATTATGAGAACTTCTAGTAAATCAACATATCATTAATATATAGCACCAAAATGATAAGGCTACCATCACGAGCATTCTTTGTATAAAGATATGGATCCACATCACTACAAAAATCACCTTGTAATTGCATAAAGTCATTAGAGTTATGATACCATTCCCTAGGTGTTTGCTTAAGTCTATAAAGACTCTTTCTCAACTTACACACTAGGTGTTTCTCAAAGCCCTTAGGTTGTTACATATAGGCATCCTCATACAAGTAAACTAACTTTGAAACTCAGCCCTTGGACATCCAGACTCAGATTGGCCAAATTTGACATTCGGACCAGTTACATTCGGCCCCTTCTACTCGGTCCTCGGATGGTCCGAATCTGGCATTCGGCCTTTGTAATTCAGACCTGTTGGGCCGAATTTAGATTTCCTCAAATTTTAACTTGAAAATTGTGAAATTGACCAAGAGACCACATAGAGCCGAAACCATATCATAGATCGATCTCACTGGGTTGAATCTTAGAGCAAGTAGTCCAAAATTTGGCTATAAATGGTATCTCAAATCACGTATGGCATTTATCGTAATGGCCCTGTGGACTGGGGGGGACTACCCCCCCGGACCCCGCAAAGGGGGCTCTACCCCCTCCGCACCTCCCCCAAGTAGGTTGGAGAGAAAACGCGCGCCATGATATGTCCTCCAAATTAGACCCTAGTGTAGTAATGGCTCTACATGAACATGGATTCTCACTGACAAAAGGGCAACCAAAAGCCCATACCTGAATCGAGAGAAACAGAGACCGTAGAACCTCAATGGGCCAATCTAGCCAACAAGGGCAAGAAGGCCACACTGCAAAAACACATACGTGTTGCATTCGGACTGCATCTAGTCAAAGTAGAAAGCAACAGCATCAAGCTACAATGGCGAGAATGACTAGATATGACAGTCCTGACAATAGATGCTCCTTGAATAGCACTGCACGGACGAGCCAAGACATTAGTGGAGAATCCACATCTGATCGTGCAGTTGGGGACTCAAGGGCATTTGTCAGAAGGCTTAAATTTACAAGCCAAGACCTGGAAGATGAAGACATGGTACCACCTGCTTATCTTAGGGTCAAACTCACCGTGAAAAGAGAGCATACTATCGATGCTCTAATTGATGAAGGAGCAGATTTTAATGTCTTGACCTATGAGGCATAGACCCTACTAGGCCAACCAGAGCTGATACCGACTAATGCAACTCTTAGCCCTTATGGGGGACCTCCACAAGCACTCATAGAGAAGTGCAATATCCTTGCAACAATTGAAACTAAAAGCTTGCCCATCTTATTTCATGTTCCTCCAAATAGTGCTAAATATGGTAAGGAAACCCTCCTGGGCAGACCCTTCAAAAGGGTGACCAAACGTGAGGCTGACTATGTAGCATAGAGGATACACCTGACACTACCGGGTGTGAGGATAGTCACAACCTTTAGCAAGGGTGACCTTATCGAACCTCAAGGGAAAGGCAAGGAAGGTGCTGATAATAGTCAAGCCTACTACCGAGAGCAAGGACTTGTTGGAAGAGTTGATACAAGCACAGGTCAAACAACGACAACCAGTGGGTGAGGCCATGCTTGAAACAAGAAGGTCAAGAGACAATGCCAAGGACGGACTTGGGACTTACAAATATCGTAGGAGACCCCAAAAGAAGCCAAAGCCTTATAGACGACAGAATCCATGGAGGGTCAGCACAGTGCCGCGATGAATACCCAAAGCATTGCTACGTGCTCAAGGGTATTACGCAGGTAACCGATGGATTTGGGTACCAAAATCCCCTGCTAAACCATCTCTATCAGTTGAAGAAAATATTACATCAAAAGAAACGAAGCACATGAGGAAATATAAGAGAAACTCTGGGTCTCGAGGCAAGAAACCAGACATGAGTGTTTGAAAGAAAGAGCCTCAGCCTAGCATGCTTAATAAGCAGATGTCACATGTAGCCATTGAGTGTGCTCAAGAGCCATTAGTGCCCAAAGAGCCTTTGATTTTCCAAGAGGATAACATGCATCATGGGCACAACATTGCTCATGGCAAGGCTGATTGCTCAACAAAGCAAATGGCACAATTGTCTAAAAGCCTCGAGCAAATCATTCAGGCAGTGCCAAGTCCACCTAAGAGTCCTAGATCTCCTACATCCTCTTTTTACAAACAGACACAGGAAGCACAACAGCAGTCGTCAATGGCGGATGCTCACTCCCAATCTCTATCTCCATCAAAGCTTCCAAATATTCAAGAGGGGGGACATGCCTGTGCAACCCAATGTGACCAGATCAACTCATGCTCGTTCTACACAGATGAATGCTCAAAGGACAATGAAAGATGCAACCACCTCCGATCTCCCTAGAGACCTGACATAGCAATCCACCAAAAGTAGCCAGCCCACTGAACTAGCCACTACTACTTCCAATCAGGGATCACAGTAGTCACAGCCCTTGGCTATGACAATGCCCCTTGCGGAACATGTCCTTAGCAGTTTACCTGTGAAGGAGGTGTCACAACCAACTTCCTTGACAACTCCAGCACTTCCAAAGTGCCTAAAGCCTAGGCTTGAGGAGTTAAACATATGGGAATTGGGTGAAGAGCTAGACTCTTCCAAAAGGGAGACAGTTGTATCCTCACAACCTGGTGAGGCTAATCGGCAAGCCATGGCTATGTCCCATGAGGACATACTAGAGAAAGGAAATGCTAAGGCCCAACCAAGCACAACAACGGTTGACCTAGTCCACGGTCCTGAGTCGTGTTTGCACCTTCACTGACCAAGAAAAAGAGGAGAAAACAACAAAAATAACAACAGTTGCAGGTGATTGTGGACCCCAAGAACATTGAGACAAAGAGCACTGGAGAGCTGATGAATAAAGCATCGAGTCCACCCACTAATGAACCCATTGATGCCTCTCCTAATAGCGGTGAAACCTGAGACACATCCGTGTGCTCTAAAAAATCAAAGTAGTCGTTACCATCAATGGCTGCTGGCAACGCTCAATCCACTGACAATGGAGCTTGCATTGACCAATCAAGAGTGGACATAACACTGTCACAACAGGGTGACAAGCCTATACTAGTCACATCCAAGGAGAACCATGACACAATAATGAAGCCTCAGGAGACACATGGAGACCCCAAGAGCATAAGAAATCCTAGCATTGGCCAAACTTGTGCATCTAGGATGGAGCCCCACAACTACGCTAAAGCCTAGGCAAACTCCTAGAACCTTGTATGAGATAGCAACCGAGCAAGCCCTCGTTGAACATAGAAGTGTCACCGAATGCTTAACTGAGTTGGATGCTAAGCTCAAAGTGTTCGCACGTGTCTATGTCCTGGCAAACATGTGCGCATTCCCTAAAGAGCAGCTCGAAGAATACTTCCCATTTCCCTTATCTTGGGAAGAGCAAGGACATCTTGACGAGCACTATAACAGGCTCTTGTATGAATGCATGCAACTCATCTCTGACGAGGAAGCTGACGAATTACACTTAACTGTCACATTCAATGATGCGCTCTGCCAACCAAATCTCTTAGAGTTAGAGTAATTAAAGTGACTATTAGAGGGCCAAAGTCAATTTGAACAGCATTGGTGTGAGAACCACGTTGCAATGGCCGAATTAGGAGCCCAGATCATGACAGTCTCAGAGGAGCGATCGGCCAAATGGCGGTCTCAAAGAGACCCAACCTATGTGGCACCAACTTCCCTTTGAGTGTGCTGACTGTCATTTGGGGTACGGACTTAGCTAAACCTAGCCAAGAGAACTCGCTGTTTGATAAGGTTCTCACTGAGGAGGAGTTACATGTTGCCAGTAGACTCGGACAAGGTTCCATGCTACTCGACGTTGCAAAATATTTATCGGTATTGAGTAAGCTGCCACGAGTATTGGATGCGTGTGCCATGCTCCAATACAATTCGGAGTTTTATAATTGGTTTTTATCCTCATGAAGCGATATGGATTCATGGATATGTATATAAATAAACAATGACTTTTATGACCCTGTATAGACACTATCAACACACACAAGCAATAATAGTCAAGCGTAGGCAGAAGAGTTGGGATCAACTGGCTAAGCTCTTCAGGTCCTCCTCTCACCACACATTTAGAAGTTGTGTGACCATTTCTTCCTCCAGGTGGACGGCATGCAATCCTCATCACCACCCTAGGAAGCTTAGTCCAATATCTTTGAAGGTGGGGACAGGGTACCATCCCTTCCTATACACCCTTCCCCCTTATGGTCTATCCCTTCGGGGATGAGCCCTGGCCCACTCCTTGACAACTGACCTACGCAACTTAGCATAAGCCAGGATCTGCTAATGGATGGAGGCCAAATGAACATCAACATGGGGGCCATACCTCTACAACAAGCACTGCACGTCTCACCCCTCCCCTTCTTGTCATATGCGCTTGATAACCCACACTATAATCCCTCCCATGCAAACAATTTTATTCCGTATCAAGGCCTAACCCTTGGTTCGCATCTTGTAGGTCCCCCAACGAGAAAAACATGGAAAGCCTAGGGCAGTTGGTTTGCAAAGATGCCCTCCGCGGACGATGGGAACATGTGGCACACACACCTCCGCCGGTGCACTACGTGCCCACCCTCAAAAGGTATGCAAAGAAACGAGGTCCCAAGTGACACTGCCTCGAATGAAGGCCGATCCTTGGGCCAAGGGAGTCAAAGCTCAAAGAAACACACAAGATGTGGCAACACCAGTTGCACAAACCCCCAACGGACGCGGGCACCAGGTGCTCAAGGGTAGAAAGGGCAGCTCGGGATAGGGAAGAATTCAATGAATCGTTCAAAGGCATTTTGGAAATAGTGGCGGCCAGAGATTACACCATTCATGTCCCGGCCAACATGTTCCCTGTCCAACCTCATAGGAGCCCCGCACCAGCAGAGCCTCAGTCGCTTGACCACCCGGACTCACCCCACTGTGCAAATCGAGTAGCCCCTATGATGTACAAGCAACTTGACAAGTCATCATGCCATAACTTTTTGTCTTTTGATGAGTAAAGGGGCAAGCTCCCCACTTGTACACACTTCCTTTACCTATCATTAATGTATGCTACGTCTTTAACAAGCAATGGAATAGGCATTGCAATTAACATCATAGCATTTTGAAAAGTTATGTCTTAACATAATTGCATTTGTTCGGTGTACTTAACGCAAGCAAGCATATACTTTTATGAAGTGACAAGTGGACGCAAGATGACACAGGTCTTTGTGCAAATGTGTTCAACGCCCAGGTCACCGCAAGACCACCAACCGCACAAAGAACCGCAACAAAGCCACATTGCTGAACACGAAAAATCACCCTTGCAAGTGCCCACATTTCACGAACCAAAGCATAGTCATGGGCTAGACTTTCTTCTTGGGTCAAGCTCTATAGTGAGCTCACGACGGGTGTCACCTCAATCGTACCAATATTACAACAACGACTCCTCTAACAACGAGGCTAGGGCACAATCATCACTGTCATATCCATTTCCCGAGCCTTCGAAGCTTGACATTTCCCAACCCATTGAAAGGCTCATAGCCTTAACATATTGCAATGGTTGTACTTAGGCGGGAAAAAAAAAGAAAAAGAAAAGAAAAGAAAAGAAAAGAAAAGAAAAGAAAAGAACGAAATGATAAGAAGCACCCACGATCACAGCACCGCACCTAGGGGTCTTCAAATTAGGTGCGTCCAATGACCTTGGTTGGCTGGCTCCGTCCCTAGCCCCCTAGCTCCCCCCACAATAGTTCAGGGCACATCAAGATAGGACAGAACTAAGGATCTTGTGTCACCTATGGTTAGACCAGGGATTAAAAAATCCAACGAGGGTGTCATTTGCTCTTCATCAACACTCAACTCTGAATTCCTATCCGTATCACCCTGTAAGCCCACCATTGTACCCCATAAATGCAACCCCCCAAAGAACAGCCCTACCACCAACTCCCATTGCCCTACCACCTACCACTTAACCCACCAATGTACCCCCAACAACCTTCCTCCCCACCACTACCACACTCAACCATGGCAACCATAGACGTCCTTGCCACCCACGTCTTCGGTGCATGCTAAACACCTGCTACCTATGACGGTGAATGCCATGGGACTGGCACTCCTCTAGGAGGGGGGTAATATTAACCCCAACACAAAGAAAGCAAAATGAAATAAAAAAGAACGCAGGGCAAAGACGGAAAAAAGGTAGCTCGACTGAAGATAGAAGAGGAGAAAAGGCCAAAAGTGCAAGGGAAACCTTAAAAAGTCCAAGGCAAATGCAAAAAAGGAAAGGTGCATTTTTAAAATACAAAGGTGTACCCTAAAATCTTGTAAAAAAGTGCCAGGCGGTGGAAAATCCGGAAAGCTAAAACAGAAGACAAGGACAAAGGCCAAGGCAAAGAGAAACGGAAGACAAAGGCGCACAAGGAAAAGTGCAAGTCAAAAATTTTGTAAAAGGGCACAAGCGCATCATGGTTTAATTCAAGGAGCGCTGGGCTCTCACCTGTGCAATTTGTAAATGTAGACGGGTGGTGGAAAGGAAGCTAGGAAGATAGAAGGACAATGGGAAAAAGGGCCTAGGCTACGGTCGGCCATGTAAAAAAAAGGGGAAAAGGGGATGACCGCCCAAAAGGGATTTAGGGTTTTGTACATAAAGTTGAAAAGTGAATGAGAAGCTCATTCTTGTGTGTGGCAAAAAGTGGCTCTCTTCTTCTTCTTCTTCTTCTTGCTTGCTTGAGCTTGTGCTTGAGAGAGGGAGTGTGAGAGTGTGAGGGAGTGAGTGTGTGAGGGTGAGGGATCGTGGGGTGGAGCAGCTCTCTATATTCTCCTCTCTTCTTCTCTCCTCTCCTCTTCTCTTCCCTTGCTCACAGTGATGGAGCTTGGAGCTTGGAGCTTGAGGATGGAGCTTGCTTGAAGCTTGCACTTGGATCGTGAAGCTACCGGAGTGTGCAAGAGAGGAGGTAACTCAAACGGCATGGAGGTAAGCTCACTACACCCGTAGATATGGATGGCGTGTCGGCTATGTGAGAGGTAGCCATTAGTGCTCGGCTTGGAACGCTTGAAGCAATAAGCGGTCCGTGGGTCTTGGCGGTTGAGCAAAGGCTCCCACAAAGACATAGACATCCCTCCTTCATGTGAAGGTCCATGAGTTCTTAAGCAAATATAGTTGAGTTGCAAGACTCTACTTATCATAGAGATCACAAATATTTTTTCATAATGCATAAGCACTACCCTTAGTTTTAATGACATGATTAAAGTATATATGCTTTGATGATGACAAAGTGATGGTTGACTTGGATAGCTCATCAAGCTCTTCCCATTCCTTAGCATCATAAAGTGCTGGATTTATGCCCTCTAATTTCAATGGCTTGACTTCCTTCTTTTGTACCAATACTTGCCAAATCCGAGAGTTCCAATACTGGAAGCTATTGCTATCTAACTTCTCTATGTTGCAAATAACACGATCATTGAAAGAATTTGAAGCACTTGCCATTATGTTTGCCAAACAAAGAGTGTATGATATGTGATAATAATAGCAAATTAGCCCCAAGACCAAGCCAAAAAGAGTGCAGCAACAAGAGGAAGATTACATACGAGAGCATAAATCTTCAATAAGTCTTTAAGGCCACAAATGGGAATCACTAAAGCAAATAGCCACTATCCAAATGCAAACAACTACACTTAGATCTAAGTTATAGATCTCAACTCAAGCATATATGGCATAAATAGCAATTCCAAGCATCAACATAATCATGTAGCATACTTGAATAATATGTAGGCATTCAATACATATATATAATTGTGAATGCTTGCTGTGTCTAAACTAGAATTGTTTTGTTTTGTGTAAAACCAAGAACAAAAAATTACATAGAATCAACTCTATTAGTGCTCGAATCTATAGTTCTCGCCATGCTCTTTGTTTTGAGCTATGGAATACCTCAATTTGATATTGTATGCAAAAATTATGGCCAAAATGTGAAAGTGTTCTCAAGTTGCCATATCTGCCCATGACTTCCACAACATGCTCTCTACTAAAAAAATGGATAGAATGATTGCTTCTTAGCTTAGTAAGCACTCAACAATGTTCAGCTAAACTTTGGGAAGCTCCTCAACTAGCATGGAATAAGTGTTGAAGATCTAGAAGCCAATGTATACCTCAAATGGACTAGAATGGGGCTGCCATGACATGCTCTCTTCCCAAGCTGAATGCAATGCCAATGAAGCTCCTCAAATGCCCACTTTGATACTAGTTGAAAGGTGGAGCAAGAGTCGAAGCATAAGGAGAAGCAATAAAGAAGAAACAGCTATGGATGTTCAAGCAAAAGAGAGAAATATGGTATGTGGAAACTCCAACAATCACAATGTGTGACTTGACTTCCCTTATTCTATTGTCATGTAAAGAATATAGAATAAAATGAGAGTGATGGGCGGCCACCACATCTGTAGTGTATAGGTATGTGGGTGGTAAGGACAAGTAAATGTAGGTGGCTAGGCACATGCAACATTTACCCCCAACACATTAATCTCAAGTATCCCTTGAGGCACCTTGTGTAGCATCTGCAATGGGTGTCACATCCATAATTAGGATAGTACAATCTTGGGACTCCATGTGATTAGATAAACTATCTTGGTTGCATGTAGGGTCATGTTGAAGATCCTCTTAAGCTTTACAAGACTAGAGCCCATGCATATTAACCCAACATAATTCTTGGACGAGGGGCCACACTAAAAGCAAAAGAGAACCTACATTATCATTAGCAAGAGAAAGCCCAATAAGCAAAGGTGGGAATTATGATTGAAGAAAAAAAGCTAAGAAAAGCATCACAAAGGGTTAAAAAGCAAACAATTTGTTTAAACATCACTAGCACAAGGAAAGTCATGTGACATTAACACAATTACTGATTGAAAAGTCTAAAGGCTAATTGAGTGATAGAAGTTTAAAAGGTATATGAATTGCAACTGAACACATAATCTAGAGAAGGTGAACATAGATTTGCATATACATGTATCTCAAAGTCTTGAAAGAGAAGTACATGCACAACTAATTCAGTAAGGAAAAACACTTATGCAAGAGCTAAAAAAGAAATAGGGGAGGAGAAAAAATAATAATTTGTATTTGAAAGGTTGGGTTTGTAGACCTAGATCCGAAAGACAATGAGCCAATAGCCCCTTCCTATCTTAGGATCAAAGTTACTGCCAAAAAAAAGCATGTTGTTGATGCTTTTATCAATGAAGACATAGACTTCAATATTATAACCTATGAATCATGGATTGAAATAGGCCAACAAAATCTTATGCTAGCCAACATGATCTTTAATCCCTACGGGGGAAAACTATGTTTTCTTATAGGAAAGTGTAAAATCCTCACAATTATTGAGACTGAAAGCTTACCCATCTTATTCCATGCACTCCCAAACTGTGAGGATGTGGGGAAGGAATACTTGTAGGTAAGGCTTTCAAACAAGCAACAAAATGCAAGGTTGATTTTGTAATGTAACAAATACATCTAATGCTTCCAAATGTGAGGATAAGTACAACTTGTAGAAAAGGTGATCTTGCTAGTTCTCAAGGAGAAGGAAATGAGAAAATCTCTAACTCAAAAGAGATACTGGCTAGTGAGAGAAGTAAGGAAATTCTTGAGGAGTTTCTTTGGGCATACAATGAAGAAAGAGAACCTATTAGTGGGACCTTCAAATGAACAACCTAGAGAGAGATACCCAAGAGACAAGATGGACCTATAAAACTTGCAGAAAACCACAAAAAAGATCCAAACATCATAGGTAAAGATGCTGATGGAGGGCTAGTATGCAACAATGGGTTCCACAATCTTTGTTGCTTGCTCAAGGATATTGTGTAAGAAATTGTTGGTTGTGGCTACCCAAACCACTTGCAAGACCACCTTTGTCACACTACACAAAAGTGCCTCCTCAACATAAGAAAAAAACCCTAAATGTAAAAAAAATCTTGAAAAGGGATAGGTCGGGGAGGCAATGCTCATCAAGATCCCTAAGGACGTGAGCCATACACAATCGGACAAGATAAAGCCCCTCAGCCACCACCAACAACTAAGTATAAGACAAATTGTCCACATCCATAATTCATATGCCTAATGAAGAATAGACAGTTGAAAGGGTTGATTATTTAAAACAAGAGGAAATTGAATCAATGTAGCCTACAATAATGCTTTGCATGACCTAGGGAAGGCCCACGAAGAGATGAAAGAAGAAGTGATCCCTAATGAGTAGTCCAATGATGTAGTTGCCAAACCAAATGATGGTATATAATCTCCTAAGTTTTAATCTTCATTATCAAAGAGAAAGAAAATGAAGCAAAGGAAATAATAGTAGTAGCAAGTAGCACAAAAAGCCACAATAAAGGAGTCCACAAAGTAGAGTGAGAAGCCCAACCTTGACATAGTACCAATCCATAAATATATCCATGGCCGTTTATGCCAAAAGCGCTAGGTCTATGAATGATTCCAAAAGTTCCAAAGATTCTAAGAAACAGGAGCTTCCAACTATTGTGAATGAAGCTCAATCCATTGATAATAAATTACATGGTGTCCAATCAAGCATGGAAACTAGACAATCACAACCATTAATTGTGACTACACTTATCACATTTGATAAGGATCAAGACATGGTGGCCACTAAGCCTTAGGATGAACATGAGAAGCTTGAAAGCACAAGAAATCTTGTGCTCCTTCAATCTTGCCATCTCACCCTAAACCTCTTACCATTTTAAAGCCCAGAGAAACAATCACAATCGTAAAGAAATGGTAGCATAGCAAGCTTGCTTAGAAAATAGGAGTATCATAGAGTGTCTTACGAAATCAAAAGCTAGGTTAAAGTTACTTATATGCATTTATATTCACAACGACATGGGTACGTTGCCTAAAGAACATGAGGAATACCTAGCATATCTACTGATATGGGAGGAGCAAGAACTTCTTAGTGAGCACTATACTAAGCTTGTAGACAAACTTCTAAAACACATCTCACACGAGAAAGCTGAAGAGTGCCACTTAACAATGATATTCAATTAAGTGCTTTGTCATCATAACTTTTTCAACATAGAGGAGCTTTAAAAAACAAGTTGAGGAATGAAGCCAATTCAAGAAACTTTGGTTTAATAATCAAGCTTTGATGGTTGAAATCAGAGGCAAGTTAATGACTATCTTGAAGGAGCAATGAGCCATATGGTAGTCTTAGAGAGACCTCAACCTATGTATCCCCTACTTCCTTTTTCATACCGACTATTGTATATGGTATGGCCTTAGCAAGACCCATTCTAGAGTATCCCCTACTTAACAAAAATATAATGAAAGAGGAACTTCATGTTGCTAGCAAACAAGGATAAGGAAGGATACTACTCACATTGTGTAGTACATATCCTTCTTGGTAAAGTTTCCATGACACCTTGATGCTTGTGCTACATTAGATTATAATCCTAAGTTCTACAGTTGTCTTTTAACATCTTAGAGTGAAATGGAATCATAGAATCTAAACATACACTATATCAAATATGTTTTCAATAATTGTATATAGACCAAATACAATATTATTTTTTTTATAAAAAAGCCCCACACACCCTATAAGCAATGTCTATCAAGAAAAGGTAATCAAAATCAAGGTTAACACAACTAGACTCAAGTAAGTGTTACTTATTTTGATTGACATAGCTCTATTTATAGAGTTTGACACATGCCAATTGCATGTAGTCTCTTATTTTTATCAAGTGATTGCATGATAACACAGATGATTAAGTTGGTGGGTCAAATGTTTGAAGCCACCAATAACTATTCTTCCCCTCAAGAATTTCCAAAAGCAATACTGAGAAGTGAAAAGCTATTTAAAACACCTCACCAAAAGAGACATTAAAGACTACATTTGCAAAGATTGGGCTCTAGATAAAAGTTTTATTCCAAGGGCATATTTATTGGCCACTATCTCTCCCCACAAAGAAGGCACAATACCAACGAGAAGACAAATATCTATCAATGTTGAAAGATCTTCCTCAACCAATCCATAATTTTAGCAATACTCTACCTTGAACCTTATGAACCACTATCATTACCTCTTCAACATCAACCATCCCTCCTTAAGCCCCCTTAAGTATCTTGATCTTGCCATTGTATTCTTATCCCCAAGGTTGGAAAGTCTTTCTATATTTCATTGTATTAAAAAAAAAAGAAAATAAGAAAAGAAAAAAGAAAAATATGCACACACAAACACGGCACTACACCTAGGGGTCCTTATGCTAGGTATACCCAATGGCCTTGGTTACTCGGCTCCATCCCTAACCCCTTAGCCCTACTTCCTATTCCCCCCCCCCCCCCCCCCCCGGTAGACTCATGGCACATCAAGGGAAAGACACACCTAGGAAAGTTGGGCTCACCAATGGTTAGACATATCTCTCTAGTTCATTACACAAGCCCTTCCAATCTTTTTCAATCTCTCATGGTTGTAGCAACAATACAGAAAGCATGACAAGTCAAATGGGCATTGCTCAATGTTGCAATCTTACTTAGCATTGTAGTCTCTATTCATTAAAATAAACCTTTATCATCATATCCATGATTGAGAGCTCCACATGCCATATAAGATTTCAAGGTTATTCTCATGATGCCCCATTGACTCCTCTATCGTTCGGCCACGATAATACTTCCCATCACCTACCCATCAATTAGTATGCTACTTTATCAACAACCAATAAACAGAAGCCATCATGCTGTCTTCTAACTATGTAATAGTTGATGTAAGCACATGCACTCACATAGTACTTGCACCATAACCTATACATATATTGGTTCCGTAAGTGTGGGACAAAACTTTGGCATTTGCCTCTTGAGTTTGATCCATCTTCCAATCCAACCAAATGTCCTGTGCATGCAAAACAAACTAGCACTACCCTAGAGAGAGAGAGAGAGCACAAAATATTTTCCCTTGCTGGTACAAGGAAAATTGGTGGCTTGCGATTTCTACCTAAAGATAGCAACCTCCGTAATGACCAACTTCAACCATCCCACTTGATTTTGAAAAATATTCCACAAGAAGATCCTAATTTCCATGAGTTGCATCTAATCCCCATTATCACTTCTTTCTTGACATCCAATGTGCAAAACAACTCCAATTCCCACAATTATCTCCTAGCAATCTCATTATCCAAATAGAGCTCTAATGACAACCACTACTCTCCTCACAAAGATCCCACAATTGTTTTAGACATTCCTCATCTTTTGTGCAAGCTAAAGTGTGCTACCTAGCTAGGATGGGGGTTAATGTTGATCGTAATATGAAAAGGCGGAAAAATGGCAAAGCAAATCGACAAAGGTGGATAAAGGTAGCAAAAGCAAAGAAAAGTGCAAATCAAGAGAAAGACACAAGGCATGCAATAATCTTTGGGTCAATGCCCACAATCATAAAATTAATTGTGATATTATTTTGAAAGCCAAGTGTAGTGCTTATGCAACTTATATTTTCTACCAAGAAGAAAGACTTGCAATTCAGTAAGGGTGCAGGTGCTAGCTTTCATTCACTTTCATGATAATGTTGGTGTAATTTAAATATGTATGCATAAATTGAAGAAAGATCAGCCAAGAATCAAATAGGAGAGATGAATGCTCAACTAGGGTGGAAGCCCAAACTTCAAACCCCATATATAAAAATAAAAAAGTGAATGGATAAGCTCATTTTTATGGTGTGCAATCTTGAGAGCATGCTTCTTCTTGCTTCTATTCTATCTACTTGTACTCCATCTAGAGAGAGAGAGAGAGAGAGAGAGAGAGAGAGAGAGAGAGAGAGAGAGAGAGAGAGAGAGAGAGAGAGAGAGAGAGAGAGAGAGAGAGAGAGAGAGAGAGAGAGAGAGAGAGAGAGAGGTGAAGCTTCTTTGATGAACGCACTCTTCTCGTCTTCCATTCCTTGGGTGGGAGCTAGATTGAAGAAGAGATTGGGTTGTTTTTCTTCTACTTCACATTTCCTCTTATGGACCAGGTGCTTGTGAATGAGTTTGGGAGCTATGGTTAGAGGATGCAGATTGAGTACCATTGCATAGATTGTGGAGCCACCATCAAGCCTTTGCTTTTCTGGGGCATTGAGGAGAGGCAATGTGATGATTCACTTCACCCTCAATGATTCGTTTGTTCTTGCTTTCATCTTATTGGTAGAAAAATGGATAGATTGATGAGTGCGAGGGATGTATCACTATGTGAGAGGTAGCCATTGCCAATTCGGATGAAGTGCTTGAAACAATAGGTGTTCTATCAAGTCTAGGAGTCAAGTTTGCAAAAGCTCTAACAAGATTTAATAAGGCTGAGAAGATAAATTAATCAATCTGTTTTATCTATATTCTTTGTATGAGGATCTGTTACTTTGCAATGATAAGATGATTCAATGCTTGAAAATTTGAGGGTCTATCAGTAAGTTGTGTAGATAGTACTAAGGGAAAGAGTAGCTATTGCTCCAAGGAACCCCCTTATGCAACTAGAATTTGGGGATACTCAAAAGTATCCCAAGGTTATATTGTTTGTCATCCTTTTGAGAAATCTCTAACTTTACTTGAATTTTGGAGGTTTTGAATGACTTATAAATTGGCCTTTGATTCAAGAATTTTTATTCTCGTAGGTAAGTGATGAACATCCATTGCATATGCAATGACTTGTCAATCACACATGCTAGAATTTTGAGAGAACATAATCACTATCCTAGAGAAAATCATCTTACCTTAGTCTATGGAGAGCTATGGTTGGATCCTTTATTTTACTTGGATGCAAGTATTCCCAAAGACGTAAAGAACCATATTTAGCTACTTAAGTGGATTGAGGAGCTCAAGGTAATTGGACTTTATGAAAAGGATAGGAAAAAGTGCAAGAACAAAAAATTTATCATGAGGAACATATGGGCCTATGATTAATATAGTACCATTATTTCTCTAGACATAATTGCTCTAGCATAGGACACACCAATCTAAGAATGATAAACTCTTTGGATATCCCAACCTTTTGAATCATGGTTGATTCTTGGACACAAAAGCTGGTATGCCTATCTTTGTATAAAAGAAACTCAAAGAGATACATTATTTTTTATATGTTTCATTAATAACTAGATACATCATTCTACTATTTACTTTTGTGTATCTAACAAGTGCATTATAAACTTAACAAGCTACTTAAGCATGTCTACTCATGATTCGTGGTATTCATAATAATGTACCAAATGGCCTATCAATCCTCAAATATAGAAATTTGGAGGAGTGGAATGATTGTTATTATCGCAAACCCTCATTTCACTTGAATTCAATGAGGTTGGTTTGGGGGAACGCCATGGAGGATCTCTTATCACTCGTTTGTGATACAATCCCAATTAGCATAGGAATATTAGAAGGATTTGATGGATAGAGGTCCTAAAGCTAGCTTTTCTCTACATCTTCATAGGGGAAAGAACCAATGATACTATGACCATTAATAGAGAAATAATGACCTCAACTATTTGAAGCTAACCCTAGAAGGCTATTACTCAAAGTTTGTGAGTCTCCAAAAGTATGCAACACCAATGACAACATCCCAATATATTGTAATATTTTTCCAAGTGTTGAATCCCTCTCTGTGGACACCCATCTGAAGGCAATGAGGCTTGCAACTCTTAAAGATGCACTTACTCGAGCCAAAGCCCTAGCCCAAGAAATCACCAAGATTGACTTGTATCATGAACACTATATTTTTTTTGGAGCCTCTTCTAAACTTTATGCTCAAAGATCTAGCAATCAAAGCTCATTTTTCATCTAAAATTGTCAACTTAGCCAAGACCTACATATATGCATGTAAGATCCACATATATATTTACTCATGTACTCATGTAATACTAAACTATATATGTAAGGCAGATTGTATGGAAAAGTATCTATGCAAGTACATTTGGCTGATTGTTTGCATGGCTCATAGCTTAATATTTGCATTTTGGGCCTCCTTTGTAGCCAAATTTGTGAAATGTTGCATAGAAGAAGTACATTGAATATTAAAAACAACCATGGAAGAGACTTTCCAAATAAATGTGGGTAAGTGAGCAATATGAAGACTAATGGATAAGACATTGCAATGATCAAAGAGTCAAGAGTGACAAGCAATAAGAAATGCTTTCAATGTGGAACAACTAGACACCTGAGGGTGAATTGATGTGGCTATCTACAAACTCTAAACCCTAATAAATAAGCCATGATAAGAAAAGGAAATGGAAATAACACAAGAAGTTGAAAAAGAGGAAGAGTGATCAAAGCTTTGGTAAGTCCCATGATAGGACAACTACTTGAAGAAGAGTTCACATGAAGAGAAGAGGTTGAGCAAGGATCCATTCATGTGGCAATAGAGAACAAGGGATATAATTGCCAATCTTCAACCATTCAAATACCAAGAACTTACTTGGGTAATTCTTTCAGAATCTTAATTGTTTGTGGAACTATTTGTTCTTTTTAACACCAAATATTGTAACTAAGTTGTGTTTAGATACTAAGGCTACAAACAAAATGATCATAGGATGAGTTAATAGGAAATAAATTACTTCAACTAAAATTGTAGGAAAATTTATTTTCATAGGGAAAACAAAAGTTGACTTTTATATTTGACATGTAGGCTACTATGCTTGTATATTGTGATGACTTGGGTTAAGCAGAGCAAGATCCTATGTGCTAAAGTGGAGAAATTAACTTCCAAGAGCTAGAAAGAAACAATGGAAAGACACAAAGGAGAGGCTAGAAGGACAAGGGTAGGTCCACCATCTAGCCACTAGCCAAAGTTAGTTGACCTTGAAAGGGTTTATGGGAAGGGTAATTGTTTACCTAATCATGTTGAACAAAACCAAAGAGCCCAAGGAAGGCAAATCACTTTTGTGGATCAACAATTTTCAAGAAGAATCGACAAACTCACCTTCTAATAGGTAATATCTACAACACCTTGTGGATCAACCACTTTGATGATGTATTTCTAGAAGAGTTGACAAACTTCCTTGCTAAAAGAATAAATCCTTGGAAGAGAATCCGTATCTTAAAGGCCTTATAAAGTAGAATATATGTACATAAAGTTATAAACTTAGTAATAGTTAAGGTAGTTGATCAAGCAATTTACCTTGGGGAGTCTAAAAGATGAAGGACGGATCCCCAAGGCTTTATATTGACTTGACAAAATTATAGCAAGTGATTGTCAATAGCACGTACATTATACCTCAAATTCACTAACTCCTAAACCAACTACATGAGGCCAAAGTCTTCTCCAAGATAGACTTAAGATCAAATTTCATTAGATCAAGATCAAGGAGCAAGATATTCCAAAGATAGCCTTTAACACTTATTATGATCAACTATTAAATTATAGCTAAATCTAAGCATAAATGTATCAATTAAGAGCTAAAAGATGGCCAAAACTTAATATTTGGGTTGTTATAATAAAATTTCAATTCACATGTATCTTCAAGTTAATATCTCAATAATACTTGTGAATAAAGAAAGCATGCATAAGGAGAACTTGCATAGCATTTTGTGTCTATAAAAAATATCTTTAAAAATATTAGAAGTCATTCAAATCACTACCTAAAAATAACCAAAAAATAGAATTTTTCCTAGAATTGCAAAATTCGACAAACATGTTATCTTTCTCTAAGAACAACTTAAAGAATAATGAGATTTAGCGAAAAGCATGACAAATATAAGTTTTGCTTCATTTCACAGAATTTTCTTTTTATAGTGCATTAAAATTCCAAATGAGTTGAAAACTACTTTGCTTGGAAGTTAGGTCTCTACACACATTTTAATTCAAAATTTCACCATGTGTGGGTCAATTTGGAGACCTACTTTGGAGGCAAATAACTTTCTAAGTTCTAAGAATTGATTCACACATATAATAGAACATAGCAAGTAAAAAGATCTATAGAGCATATTTTATGGTGTATTGCTAATTTTGAGGATAAGGTTATTAAAATAGGGTCCAAAGTTGGCTAAAACACAAATTTTCTATTTATTTATTTGAAATTTGTATTGAGGTCACTTAGGACTCTAATATCTTAGTTGACCTTAGGTATCTCCTTCCTTTACAAAGCATTATCCTTGTTTGAGTGTTCAAGCTACCTTTCTTCTTTCTTGCTTGATTGCATCTAGTGTTTGCTACTATTCAACAAGGTTGGCTAGCCAAGAACTCTGTGGCTTCCTTACCACCTATATGCACAACTAGCTCCTCATTTTGAGCCTTGTGGCTCTTATCTTCCTCAACTACCTCCTTACAACCTTGTTCTCCATACCTTGGATCATTCTTGGGCATGCCATGGCAAAATGCTTAGAGTCCTTCCAGATGTAGCATAAATCTAAGAAGGAAGAAAATTTGACTCTACGATGATTTTCCAAACCATTTGCACTAAAAAGCTCTAGCACATAAGGGGACTCCTCACACAATCCCACAAAAAGCATGCATGTTTTTTGGACTACATGGTGCCATAGATATTTGCAAGTATATATAAGACTTTGGCCAACACCTCCATTAGGGGTTGCACTTCCCTTCTTGTCACTATGGTAGAGTTAAGAAAGAGATCCACTTTGAACATTCATACATGAAAATGTCATCTAGTACAAACTTGGTTGACTAGAAAGGAAGTACACCAAGTCTTTTATATGTGCAACAAAGCTCCCAATAATGAAGTATCTTTTAATAAAAGAACCAAAACATTTGAAGAAAAGTTCCTCACCAATGAATTGATGTTGATGTAAGAACACCTTGTTTGGAACATGTTGTCAAACCACCTAAATAACTCATCCTCCCTTGGCACCCAATCCATGAAGTAGAAGTGGATGCCGTCCTCAGAGAGTAGAGGGCATATTGATGGAGCTATGTGAATGAAAAGTTTATAGGAGCCTTGAGAAACTTTTCTTAGACCCCAACACATCTTTGTGCTTTTGATAGTGGATTTGAAGACTCTTAGGTAGGTCCTTATCCAGCTTCAGTAGGCTAGAGGGATCCTTATCAACTTGTGGCTTTTGTGAAGATGGTGATTGCATGGATTTGCCAATGTGGTAGTCATAGTTAATAAAATAATAACAGAAAGTAAGGGTTCATAAAGGCCTTAATTTTGCACATTTCAACCATCACATCCTCGCCCATTCTAATCCGATTCTCTCCTTGTCTCATTATCATGTTTAAGTGAGTGGTACCTTCTATAGATGTCTTTGAGTGATCATGCAAAGTTTTTCTGACAACAAATTCCTCTAGAAAGCTATTAATTGTGTTCCTTGACTATTGTGCTCTGTATTGGCATACACTCTTTTACTTATACTATTCCATAATAGCATTGCAAGCTATTGTAGTGGTTTAGATGCACTCTTGGTTACAAAGCTAAATAGCTCAAGAAAATTGAAATACTCCAAGTTAACTAAAGATGGGTGTCACTTCTATTTCTCTATCTTATTTTATCTTCTTGTTGTTTTTCATATTGACTATTTTCTCTTCCTCTCTAGGGTGTTACTTCATGGCAATGATCAAGTGCACTCTTGTGCATCCTTGTGTTATTACATAGTCAATCACCCCATCTTTAGTAACGAATAATAGTTATTCGTTCAACAACATTTCAAGCACCCTCTTGTACATCCTTGTTTTATTACATGGCTTATCACCCCATTTTTAGTGGATGAATCACATTTCCTCATATTTCTATTCCTAATCATGCCTTCAACTCATAGTGGTTGGGGTATAACACTACATACTTCATGTTCATTAATACACTAGCAACACACACTAAAGAATATATATCCTTAAAATACCATCCAAAAGATTTTGGCACATTATGAACGGCCAAGTGGTAACTAAGTCTGGTAAAGCTTATTATTGTCTAGATAAGTAAAGAAGAATAAAGGTGGCTTTATATGGTTGAACTAATGATCAATTTAGCTACGTGGTTGAACAAGTTTAAACATCTTTCATGCACTTGGCCTAAGAATCTGTACAAGAAGCCATGGAATCCATTTTTGTTGTGGAATGTTCATCCCTTACCTCTTAACTAATCATTATGCCAAGGTCTTTCAAAGTTTGATGTCTTTCTTAAGACACTTGAAGCTCAGAATCATAGGTAACACAATCTATTGTCCTTCATAAGGCATTTGGAATCGGAACTTATATGTATCTTAAATAATCATTGTGGCAAGGTCTTTCAATGGTGGGTGTACTTCTTAAGACCTTTGAAATCCAGAATCATGGTCTTACGAAGAATCCAAACTTTATGTATCTTAATAACTAATTATTGTGGCAGGTACTTTCAATGTTGGGTGTCCTTCTTAAGACCTTTGAAATCCAGAATCATGGGTAATGCAGTCTAATGTCCTTCTTAAGACATTTGGAACCTAGACTTGTGCAATGCCAGAGTGCTTAGAAATTGAAGGCAATATAGAAGGAAATAGAGTATTGCAAAGGACTAGCTTGGCCACTTATGAGTAAACTTAAGCGTACAGATCTGTTCTGGGTGGCTGCTTAGGATGAACCAAACACAAAGGATGGCAAGTAGACATGGCACAAGAGGAGAGACCATCAAGCGGGAGCCGACAGAGACATAGTAAAGGGTGGAGGATATGGGATAATCCAGCCCAAAATTATAGGCTTTTGTGCCATCAGGCTTGAAGAGCCCATAGTTCCTCTCTGATGTTGGGCCTGGCTTTGCATCTTCATTGAAGAGGGCAAATATGTAGGCTTCCAACGGCAAGCTGGGTCTCAATGGGGTGCCTTGGTTGGCTGCCAAACGCCTGATCAGATTAGCATTGTATGCCTGTGCATATTGCCCAGTTGCCCCTGCCTCATCCATGTCCCCCCTGGATGGCCACCCTGTTTCTGAGACTATAACCTTCACATCCTGATAGCCCAGCTTTGCCATGGCTGCATAGATTGCATCCACCTGTGCATCCAACATGTTGTAGTATATCAGCCCTGTGCCTTTGTCTGCCACTCCCATGTTGGCACTGAAGAGGACATAGTCCAAAGAGACGGTGCTTGGGCTCGCTTTGTAGGCGAAATATGGGTATGCATTGATCATAAAGGGAGAGCCTGTCTGTGAGAGAAAAGACAAGAGGGGCTTGATGTATGATGTGACGAGCTCATTTGAAAACATGCCAGAGGAAGGTGGATATGAAGTGGATAAAATAGCTAAAGAATGAGGGGTTGAGATCTTAATCTGGTCATCCAAACCCACACTTGACAGTGAATAATGAATGTTTTTCATGGCAGGAAGTAAATTTGACATCAGCTGGGTGTCATTGCCTGAATAGACCTCATTGCCCACTGCTATGGCAGAGATCTTTGTGTTGGGCAGATACAGCAGTATGTTATTCTGCACCCATTTCGACGCTTTTTCTGAATCTGTGAGGCCAGCTACATCCTCATTGCCTATACCGACAATGAACGAGATCCCTGTGTTGCCAAAGACGCGCAACACAGTTGCATTCGTGCTGTAGATCTTAACCTTGGTGACGGAGATGGACTGCAGGAGCTGCACTACCACAGCTGGAGATGGAAGGTTGTCGGCCACCATACCATAGTTGATGCCCACATTCAGACTATCAGCTAGTGCACCATGATAGTGGAAGCTGAATCCTTAACCAAAACAGCAACATAAAAACAAGACAGGCACACGAAATCATCAGAATCATATACCAAATCATAAAGGCTCAGCCTAATCATTCTAAGCATGCCCTGGCACTGATTCTAACAAATGACTGATCCTGCAATCTATTTGCTCATGTGTATTTGATGGTCCCAGGGTTGCCCCTTCAGGTGACATGGAAGGGAGCTCCCTAATACTGAATGAAGCTCATGCATAGGACTTCTGAGATGAGCCTCCATAAGAGGCATGCAGGCTCTGTTGTTTGCAAAAGATCTAAAGAGTCAGAATACAATTCAGGATGCATGCAGAAATTGTGAAATTGCCATCATTCATCTCATTTACTTTGCCTTTGCATTACTTACATCAGGCAAGACAACTGAAGCTCATCCTAAGGAGCCTTCTTGCATTTCAGGGCACAAGGCAGCATTCGTCTCATTTTCCTTGGCCTTACAGACATCAGGCACAGCAATTGAAGCCCATCCAAAGGAGCTTTCTGACATTCCAGGGCACAAGGCAGCATTAATCTCATTTACTTTTGCCTTACTTACATCAGTCACAACAACTGTGACTCATCCTAAGGAACTTCCTTACATTTCAGGTCACGAGGCACCTGCCAGGAGATCTACAAGTAAACCTTAGGCTCTTGGTGCACCACCATTGGGACAACCATGTCACTTATGTGCAGAATAGATATTAGACATCCATCTCTGGACACTCTCAGGAGGCACAGTCTGGCACTGTGGGTAATTCCTACATGGGTGTCTGACCCACCTTCCTCTTAGTAAAAGCATCAAGACAATTAAGATGTGATGCGAGTGCTAGTACCTGACAGAACCCAAGAAAAAAACAGAGTGATCCACACCATCCTCAATGCTCAACCTCTGCAAGATTTCAGTTGATCCACACTATAATCCACAGCTTGGGAGGAGTGTTCCTGATACAATTTGACAGGAAAGACCCAAAACACGGGTGAGCCGGATGATGGGTAACATGTGTGAGAGAGACGTAAGAGGAACGGTCCCTTTGGAGGGGAGGGTAAAAGGTTGAGAGACAGAGAAGGGAGAGCAGTGCATCATATATAACTGTGCAAGCAAGCAGAGAGACTGAGAGAAAGAAAGAGGGAGAGAGGGGGGGGCTTTGTGTGGATATGTGCATACTCATAATATACAATTTGTATGGGCTCTCTGCAAAAAGCACAACTTAACAGGGCAGCAAAATTGAGAGGAATTCTTGTGCCTGTCAATGAAGGCTGTCATGTCAACAAAAAGTGTGTATATGTTACTGTGTGTAGATGAGTGTCCCTTTCTATCTTTGTGGACAATTTAGCATTGGTAGGCAGACAAAGAAAGAGTGTATGTGAATCTATAGTACTATGGAACAAAAGATGGAGGTTGAGATGGACTTTTGTAAAGGGCAGTAAAGAGAGAATATCTATATGCACAAGGAGAGGTAGGAGGCTAATATGCCTCTAAGACATTATGAGCAATCATGCCATGTTATTTGGATTCTCCTTGGTTTTGTGAGACAGGGGAGAGGGAGAGGGACACAAACCTATCACATGGCACATGCCTTGGGGATCTCATCTCCCATCATCATCATCTTTCCATTGGAGGTCGAGTCGAATTGCCTTTGTCTCACCTTGCCCCACTGCTCACAAAGCAACTTAATTGGAACAACATACATAAGCCTTGGACTCAAGAACTATAGATTTGTTAGATTTTTGCAGTTCTTATAAAAGATTATGCCTATAAATATGAAACAATTTTGGCATTTTTGATAAAAAATTGAACTCTAGTGAAGTCTTTTGTTTCTAAGAGTTGTGATTTGAGGATATTAAAAACCTTGGTTCTTACCAACAAGTGATAGCTCATTCAGTAGGATGGGTGCATGCATGGTGAGAGATCATTGGTTAAAAAACCTACACCTGTGCAGCTCCATGGTGCCTCACCCTTTAAGATGAAGAAATTAGGATGAGGCCCAATCAAATAGTGCAAAAAAGATACCAAATGAGCGGCATCTCAATTGGTCAGGTGGGTGTGTGAGTTGTGGAAGGTCCAAAGTTCGAACACCACAACTGGGCAGCTTTGCTGTGCCCCATCTTTGGATGCAAAAAGGGGTGTTCTTGTTAATAATGTCCACCAAAAAGCATATAGAACACATTAACAAAAAATAAAGCAAAAGATGTTCACAGTTATGGAAAAAGCACATTGTTTTCATGGAGATTTATCTTAACACACTTGACCTTGTGGTGCTTTGAAGGTTTTAGCTATGCATATTAACATATTCAAAGTTATGTTTTATCAAGCTCCCACTTTAATAAAACTTGTGAAGTTATCTCTTTGCCAAGCTTGAACTATAAAGCAGCAAGCAAGTTGTTCAATGTAAATAAATACATATCTCATGCCTTTAGAGAGGGTTTCAATCAAGTGACCTGGATGCAATTCATATAGTGTCTCATCTTGTGGCACTCTTCACAAACTTTTGGAAACTCGAATACAAAAACCTTTGAATTTGAAACTAATTCTTTCCCCATTTTTGAATTTAAAACTAAGTCTTTCTTTTAAATTTATAAACAAAACTTCAATAAAATATGAACTTTCCAAACTTTAGCCTCATACTTGATGGTAAGTTACTTACAAACTTTGTCATTATATGACACTAAAACTTTGGTTTTGCCCTTGTAGTTACCACGACTCTACTTTTACTTTTCCAAAATTCTTCATGGTATTTATTGAAGCTCCAATTATAAATAGATAAAGTGCATTTTTTCATGGGCATTGATTCCCCTTTTCCACATACATGGTCTTATTATGTGTGATTTGCCTCCTTTGATTTGGCACTTCAAATGATCTTATGTGGCACTTAAAACATATGTATCTATAGAAATGCATTTGCCCTTAGCCTAAAGTTTGTTTATGCACCATTATTTATCATCACCTCCCAAAAAACACAGGCGTGTGTGTGTCTACACGCACGCATGCACACACACGCGCGTGCGTGCACACACACACACACACACACACACACACACACACACACACACACACACACACACACACACACACACACACACACACACACACACACACACACACACACACACACACACACACACACACACACACACACACACACACACACACACACACACACACACACACACACACACACACACACACACACACACACACACACACACACACACACACATGCACGCATGCACACGCACACGCACCCGCACCCGCACAAGCACACGCACACACGCATGCACACGCACACACGCACTCACACTCGCACGCACACGCACACGCACACGCACACGCACACACGCACACACACACACACACATGCATGGATAATGACTTGGAACTGTCATCAATACCTATGATGCAGGTTTAGATCTTTTAGTTCTCACTAATGATCTACATGTTTGGCTTGTAGGTAATAAATGGTCCCTCTCTATCTTGTTTATTGTATTATATTAATCATATAGCATTCCTCTACTATAAGGATTCCTCTTATTCCATTTTATGTAGATACTCTCAAATGTCTTTTTCAAAATTTAGAAAATATATATATTTTGAAAATGGCTTGGATGCTTTTTTTTCTATAAGGTCCATGTTTCTTTTTGTTTTGCTTTGAGATAACACACACACATACTCTCTTCCCCTCCCCCTCCCCCTCCCCCTCCCCCTCCCCCCCCCCCCCCCCCCCCCACACACACACACACACACACATATGTGCATGTGCACGGTTGGTCCTACCATAAAGGGTGAATAAGCACAACATGCCCCTTATTTAGCCAATTTCATTAATGTTGATAGATATTACTATTCAAATACTAACTATGTAAACGTTATGGTTTTATTTTTGTTAGTTTATCAACAATTTACTAGGATGGTTGCAATGATTTTTTGATCCATTTGACACTCTCATGTGTAAAGTGATACTGTTTTTCTAATGTAAATTTCTTAAATATCTAGAACTCTCAATCACAAGCTTAATTTGCAAATTTATCATTTGAGTACTTTAGATAAAAATCCAAGGGGTGTAATCCTTTATGTTAATCCATGTTGTCCATTTAGTTCACCATGAGGAATAAGTTTTTTTCAAGCACTAATGTGAAGGTATTATTTTTTCCTCTCATTCAATTCATTTGGCATCAGTAATATCTATTAGTTTTTGTACTTCATATTTTGCACATAATACTTAATCCATATTTAGGAAGGATTATAGTTGTCATTCACATGATGCCATCTTGTGATGTCTGCAAAGGTGTTTATTTCCAAAGATTGTTGACTCTAGCTCATTAAGGTATACATGCATCACCTTGAATATCACTAGAGTAGTCAACCTTATTAAGAACCTTCCACCAACATGCTACCAAGGGGTGGGTAGAAAGCTTGATCTTGGTGCTATATAGCTTGCCCACCTAGCTCGACTCTATTGCCTAGTTGGGCACCCCAAGTACCATATAATTGTCTTTGACACCACCACCTAAAACCCCTTCACAACCAGCCAAGTGGAGAGGTTACCCGAATAAAAGTACAAGTCCTTTGTCTTAGTTGCACTTCCCTTTGAGCATGAAGCTATTGAGAATCTTCATACACCTCCATCAAGGTGTTCAGGAAGTATTCCTCAACCTCTATTATGTTAGAAGAGTGTTTCATCCCACCATTGTTAGCTTGTCCTAGCTCAACATTGCCAATTTGGTAGAGTTACATTGCTAATCATTGCAATCTAATTATATTCTCATTACATTTACATCATCTTAACCTTTATTATGTTTAATATATTGCATTCTAATCACAAGTTCTTTGTAATATATATGGAATATAATTGTAGTTGGATATCACATAGTCTTGTTTTATTCTATCTTCGATTATCTAGTCTATTTCTATGAAAATAAGATGTCATTTGATGTATGTATTTTGTGGATGTTATTAGTACTTTTCTATTCACCACATAGTATTGACTTGCTAAAGGTATATGTGCATAGTATTGGTTTAAGGGTGCTAGGCGGAAGATATTTGATGTGTTAATTTTTTCTCATGAGAAAATTATAAGTAGTCATGGTTTGTAATAAATGTACTATAGCATTAACACCCAATATATGAGGATAACCTTCTCATTAGAAAAGCCCATGTTGGCTTCAATTTCAGCAATGCAAGTGGCTGTGACTTATTTCAAGAGCCTTCTAGTGTTAAGGCACCTGTACTGCTTATGCTGGCAAACCATGGTATGCATGCTAGAGATAGTGTGCCTAGAGCCAAGTAGGAGGTATATCATGCCACACATGAATATCATCCTTAGTTGACTAAGGCTATTATCTTAAACATGCGCATCAAAAGACATAGGCCTTATATAGATTAGGAATAAGACAATAAAAAGTTATATTGGCTCTTATCATCAATTGTGTGTGTGCTCAATATAAAAATCCCTTTAAAATTACTTTAACCTATATATATTTAAGAAAAATTATGAAAAACAAGTGAAAACATGAAATAAAAAGATATGTCTATTCTACAAGAAGAATGATCATTGGTTACTAGATTCAAAATAAAAATAGTTTTTCCATTTTTAGAAAGAAGATAAATGTTGAAGTATGATGAAGGGTCTTCATTCTCCACAAACAATCCTAGGTTGCTACAAGTAGAAACTATTGGTACCGCAAGTTTAGAGTTTGCTTACTTGCATCCATCTACAAGAAATCACTAGGTGAGAACCTAGGCCATATCTGTAGGACTATAGGTCTCAAAAACTCCGAGCACTTGTTATCATAGTCAATGATAACAATAATTACTATCCTAACAATCCCTAGACTAAAGTCAATTTTACAAAATTAATGATCATAGGGATAAGTCACATACACTTTCTATTTGTGGAATTTGGTCTAAATGGCTCAACTAAACCCATAGCAAATGACTACTAAATCAATTGTTGGTGGCCAACTATTAATTGTAGTCATCCATTTGTCAAAATTATTTAGGAGTTGAGCCAAAGATGAAGGTGTTGGGGGTAAAGGCGCCTCCGCCTAGCCACCCGTGTATTACTACACTGACAGTCACCGCCACTGCACACTGTAGGTGGTGGGCGCCTGTCACCGTCACTTTATTCTTTCTTCTTTTAGTGACATTTTGAATAAAGGAAGGCCCAGTCACACATTGTGACTATTGGAGTTCCCATTTCTTGTTTCTCTCTTTCTTGCTCTTGCTCTCCTTTCATAGCTCTCGAGTGCAAGCTTTGATCCTTCTCACCTTTCAACTGGTATCAGAGCTCGGCTTCCCGACTCTTGAGCTTGGCTCGTGGCATTCTCAGCTTCTCATTGACTCCCCACTCGCATTGGGTCTCCTTCCCGACAGCCATAGTTCATTCTCTTGAGCTCCTGTCACTCCCCGGCTTCTCGAGCCTATTTAGGAACCATCAAGGCATTGACATTGAGGTATTGCTTCATTATTTCAGAGTTTTACTTCAGTCCACAGGTCTAGGTAAACAGGGTTTTCACAGGTTGTGGGCAGCCATAGCTCACACCTCTTGGAACTTCCTTCACCTAGATCTTGCTTCCAACCTATCAAGGCTGGCTAAGACTTGGTGTAGGCCTTCTTTGGCTCCCATTTGTGTCCCCTTTGGGCCCCATTGTTGACACGTGGGACAGCAGACCCCCTAGCCAACTCACGTTTTTTTTGCGCATGTTTCAAAATCTGGCCCAAAAAATCACTCTTTTTGTCATATCTCGGGCATTCGGAACCCGATTCAGGCAAGGTAAGAGTCTAAGTTGGGGTTTTGGCACACTCCAGACGCGATGGTGATGTCAGATTTGCCAAATTTTGATGATAGAATATTTTGCAATAGATTTCAGGTCTGAGACAACATGTATTTGTATACCTATGGCGGCTTATGTGATGCTTCTGATGTCTATTGATACTTGATCACTGATGGATGTTATGCCTCTTATGTGAGATGCATTTGGAGCTAATTTAGCTCAGCCATTGACTGTTTTGAACAATCCCAGATCTATCCAAAACAAGGCAGCCACATGTTACTTCAATTTTATGCTTACAGGGCTTAGCATTTGATGCCTGGTTGGTGCCTATAGATACGGGAATGTATGCCTATGGTTTGTCTATGGATTTGAGCTTGGATTGAGCACTGATTTGCTCAGTTTACAGAGGTTACATGCTGCTAGAAACTTCAGGGCTGAAGCTATTTATGCTACAGTTGGGTTATGCCTATTGGTGGGGTGCCCCTGGCTACTCGGTATGATGTCATGATGTAGTTGGACTATGCCACATGTCTTATTTATGCTCCAGAATTCTTTTGAGCTAAGATTAGAGCTCAATTTGGGTTTGATTGTCACTTCTTTGCAGCTGGCATTTCATCTATGACATGGTTTATGCCTAGGCTACCCAGTACGGGTTATGATGTCTTGGTGAATGCTTTATGCTTTGGCTGTGGATGGCAGTTGTTTGAGCTCGTCTCGACATTCATTTGAGTATTCCCTTGAGCAATTGGACATTGACTTGGATTTTTGCGTTACGACTTGGCTTTTTCCATTATGACCTTGGATGCTATTGAGGCATTGTCTTGGTTACCTGTCTTTAGTACTTTGACTTGGTTTGCTTGAGTTATTGAGCTTCTTTATCCGCCTTTTGAGCCAGTGGGAGCATCTTGTATGCTTGACCAACATTGAGCAGGAAGTTTATGCTATTTGAGTATTTTACAGATACTTGAGACTTTGGGATCTCTTACACTTATATGTTGCATGGTTCATGCACTGATATCTTGGAATTGCTTTTGACCTGAGCTTGGGCTTTGCACTCTAGTGAGCATATACCTACTGGTGTCAAGTCTTGCTAGTGTTATGTATACTTTGCCCTACTGTCCAGGGGGTATGGCTACTCATTGACGGATGCTTTGGTGACATGTTTGGGTGTTTGCTCAGGGTCTTGATGACTGTTTGGTGCTGATTTATGCCCGTTTATGGCTGGTCATGTCTTGGCTATCATTTATTGAATTGGTGTAGTGATTTGGTCAGCAATTGACTCTCACAGTACCCTGCTGTCATTTATTACAGCAAGCATATAACTCCAGACTGACATGGATTTTTCATGCTGAAATATTCTAAAATGATGTACTTTGACTAATACTTGGTGGGCAGGAACTTTGGTTACACTTTTCTCGCCATTTTCTCTCGATTTTGGTGATTTTTTTGTCATTTTTTGCAGTAAACATCAAGCAACTTTGAACTATCTACAGTCTTCCAACTTGCATTATGGCGAGTTCGCCCATTGATCATGCTATTTTCAATATCACTAAGCTTGATGGTACAAATTACTCTTATTGGAAGAGCCTGATTTGACAGGTGTTGGTGCACAAATTGCAGATCAAACCTTTGAGGTTGAGCGGGCATCCGCCTGCAACTATGCCAGATGAGGAATGGCTTGAACTTGATGAGTTATGCAAGTCCCTATTGTATTATCTCTCACAGAATAGGTTCATTACAATGTATTTGAGGAAGAACGGAGTGCATGGTAGTTGTGGGATAAAATCAAGAATCTCTATGACAAGAAAAGTCCAGCGAGCCAGATGTATTGACCGAAGTAGCTTATGGATCTGTGCATGAAGGAGAATGTGACTATGTCTGCTCCCTTGAGCTAGTTCCATGCTATACTCAAGAACTTGACTTCGCAGGACATCACTTTTGCAGACGATGTCACTCCTCTTTTCTTGCTTGGTACTCTTAATGAGTCATGGGATGTATTTCGCACTGCATTATGTGCCTCTATTGCTACCTTGAAATTATCTGATGTTGAGAGTGCTCTTGTGCAGGAAGAGGTTAACCGTAAGAATTTGGATGCCTCTTGTGTGTCGCATGCTATGACAGTTAGAGGCAGGAATGATGGATATGGAAAGCATGGCAGTGGCAATGGCTATGGACGGGATTCTTAGAAATCTCGGTCCAAGTCTTGTGGGAAGTCATGTAGCAAATCCCGTGGCAGGAATGCAGATGTTACTTGTCACCATTGTGGAAAAAAGGGCCATATTAGGCTACAATGCCATGAACTACGCAATGAAAGGTGCAAAGATAAGGGGAAAGACAAAGTGCAGGATAAGTCTTCTGATCGCAGCATAGTGCCTGCAAAGTCCAGTGTTAAAATTGAAGAGATCAATGTTATGCAGCCTGAGGATGTTGATGATGATTATATCCTTGCAGCTTCTTCTAGTGCTTCGCAGATGAAAGAGATACACTCTATGTATGCACAGTGTTGGCTCTTGGACTCAGGTGCGTCCTTTCATGTGACACCTTGTGGAGAGTGGTTTCATTCATACAATACTGTTTCGGGTTCTATGCCCTTGGGTGATGACAGCTCTCTTGATATTGTGGGCATTGGTGATGTTAGGCTGCAGTTTCCTTCTGGCAGCAGTCTTGTTATGTAGGATGTACGTCATGTACTTGCTTTGACATGCAATCTCATTTCAGTTGGACAGCTTGATGATGCAGGATATCATGTATCTTTTGGAGACTTTGCATGGAAGATCACTCATGTGGCAGACTTGTGATTGCAAGAGGTGCCAAGGCTAGCAGCCTCTATCCCTTGCTTGTATCCGCTTCTTCCCTTGATCATGTTTTGTCTGTGGGTTCTATCCCACATGTATCTCTTTGGCATGCCCGTTTGGGCCATATGTCTTTGAAGGGAATGAAAATGCTTTCTGGTTTGCAATACTTACCGCCCCTTGATTATGCATGTTTTGATTCATGTGAGCATTGTCTTTATGGCAGGCAAACTAGGCCTACGTATAAGAAGTCTGGTAGGCCACGCATAAGTGAGCCCTTGGCATTGGTATATTCGGATGTTTGTGGGCCCATGCCTTGTCAGTCTATGGGTGGTGCAAAGTATTTTTTAACTTTCATAGATGATTTTTCACAGAAAGTTTGGGCTTATCCCATTAAGCTAAAATCCAATGTCTTGGCTGTGTTTCAAAGATGGCTTGCATTGGTTGAGAACTAGTCTGGGTATCGGCTAAAATCCCTAAGGACATGTAATGGGGGTGAGTACGGCTCACGTGCTTTTGAGAAGTTATGTGATGAGAGGGGTATTAAGCGTCAGTTGACCACCCCCTACATCCCCCCCCCCCCCCCAGAATGGTTTGGTTGAGTAGACGAATAGAACAATCCAGGAGCGTGTACATATTATGCTTAGCCATGCAGGCCTACCCCAGAGCTTTCGGGCTAAGGTAGTTAATACAACTATGCATATCATAAAGAGATCACCTTCTAGTGGTTTGGATTTCTAGGTTGTCGAGGAGGTATGGATTGAAAAACCTCCCTCTTATGTGTATCTCCGTGTCTTTGGATGTGAGGCATTTTGCCATGTGCCGCCTAGGGACAAGAGAAGTAAGCTGGATCCTAAGAGTGTCAAATGAATTTTCCTTGGTTATGGGGATGCAAGTGAGATAGGTTACCGTCTCTGGGATCCGCATGCACGAAAAGTCATCCGCAGTCATGATGTAGTCTTCCATGAAGACAAGATGCATAGGCATCCTGAGAGAGTTGTTGAGATCCGTAAGGTCATATTTCAGGAGGAGCTGAGAGCTCCCACACAGCCAGTTGGACAGCCTACAACTGCAGCAGATACTCATGGTCAACGTGTTCGACAGGCAGCTGGGCAGGCGGCAGAGCTTGGCGTGAGATAGTCTACTAGAGACATATGTCCACGTGATAGATTTCAGCCCTCGATGCATTATGTCTTGGTTACAGATGCAGGAGAGCATTTCACTTATGATGAGGCTATGCGCAGGGTTGACAGTCACTCATGGGAGAGGGCTATGCAGTTTGACATAGACTCCTTGCATAAGAATGACACTTGGGATTTAGTTTCCTTGCCTGAGGACAAGAAGGATTTGCCATGCAAGTGGGTGTACAAGCTGAAAAGTACCCCTGGATACCCCAAGCCGGCATACAAGGCTAGATTGGTAGCAAAGGGTTTTAAGCAGGAGCATGGTGTGGACTTTGATGAGGTCTTTTCTCCTATGGTTAAGATGACCACCCTGCACTTATTCTTGGCTTTGGTTGCTTAGCTTGACTTGGATTTATACTAGATGGATGTCAAGACGACTTTCTTACATGGGGACTTGCATGATGAGATTTATATGGAGCAGCCTAAGGGCTTTGCAGAACCTGACAGGGAGCACCTAGTGTGCAAATTGAAGAAAAGTCTTTATGGCTTGAAGTAGGCACCTAGGGAGTGGTATCATAAGTTTGATGCCTTTATGCAGTCAACAGGGCTACAGCAGGAGTGCTATGGATCCGTGTCTTTACACGAAGAAAGCTCGTGATGGTTCTTTATTGATTTTGGTACTCTATGTGGATGATATGTTGATAGGAGGGAAAGTTCATGATGAGCTAGATGCTCTTAAGGCTCAACTTAAGAAGAGCTTTGAGATGAAATATCTGGGACATGCCGCTCACATACTTGGTATGTGCATTAGACGCGACAGGCATCAGGGACTCCTCTACTTGTCATAGAGGGAGTACATTCATAAAGTTCTTGAGTGCTTCCGCATGCAGGACGTAAAGCCTATTGGCTGTCCATGCCTTCTTATGTGAAGGTATCACAGGCTGATTGTCTGCAGACAAATGAGCAGAGGACTGAGATGGCCAAGATTCCCTATGCATCCGCAGTGGGCAGTCTTATGTATGCCATGATCGCCACTCGTCTAGATATTGCCTTTGCAGTTTGTGCTGTGGCACACTATATGGCTACACCTGGCAAAAAGCATTGGGATGCCGTGAAGGGTATCATGAGGTACTTGAAGGGAACTACAGATATGTGCATATGCTATGGCATCCAGGATACATGAGTCATGGGGTACACTAACTCTGATTATGCAGGACATGCAGACAGTAGGAAGTCCACTTTCGGCTATGTATTCACCTATGCTGGAGGTGTTGTTTCTTGGATGTCTAGGGTGCAGAAATGCACGGCCCTTTCTACTACAGAGGCCGAGTATGTTGTGGCTATTGAGGCTTGCGAGGAGGCCATTTGGTTGGATCGTTTGATTGCTGACCAGTAGAGAGACGACTTGTATAGTTTTGTAGAGCAATTTGAGCAAGTACTGCGAGGCTAATGGCCTCATGGATCTTGCCTAGTGCTCGCAAGCTTTCGGCCTATACTTAGGTGATAAAGGATAGATGTGGTACACCGGTTTGTTGAATGCAATGACTTTAACACCCTCAAGAGTCTCTCTAAGGCGGGATACTCTGACAACCTCATAGTTAGATTGATGAATATCAAGCAAAAGGACAAGGAGAATATCAAAGACTACATAACCCATGTGCAGAGTCTTTTCAAGAGAATCCCAACTACCCGCAGAGAAACCTAGCGAACGAGCAGTCATAACTAGAATCCAAAGTGAAGAGCTTTCCAAGGCCTTGGTGAGCAACTCAACCCTACAAAGGGACATGATAGCTAGGGTCTTCGAAGAAGCCATACGAGTGGATGACATGCTCAAAGATAAGAGCTCAAGACCCACAACCCGAGACATCACTACTCCTAGAACCTTAGAAAGAATCCCAATTCCTAGTGGTGGATCCAACCAAGGTACCCAAGACAAAGGAATGTCGATCACAGCCAGGAGTTGGCAGACATGAACCTAGAGTTGGCTAAGCTGTAGGAGATGATGAGAAGGCCTACGTGGTCCCATGTTCAATGTGTATATTGCAGTGGAAACCACCTTCCAAATGAGTGTTAGGACCTAAGATCCTAACCTTGTGCCAATTGCAATAGGTTCGGCCATGATGCTATGCACTGCAGACTGCTGTGAAGACTCCCATATTTGAAACCTTACAACCAGCCTTACCTAGGGAATAGACCTATAATTTCTTTAGGAGAGGAGCCCCATTGGCCCTCCTAGCACCTAATGATACAAAGCCATCCATCCCTAGGATAGAGATCAATCCCACAGGCATACCTATCCCTCTTGGACCCTACATAACCCATCCACTAAGCGATGCTCCAGTCCACTACATGGAGGAGCCTAATGATGAGAAGCCATATGTGAACCCTTATGTCTCATACGACGAAGAGGGCAATCGAGTTCTCATGGACTATTGGCCAGTGTCGGTGATGGTGTTAGGAAGAGGGAGAGGTAGAGGCTTAGGAGGGCAAACCCAAGAACTAATTTCTTGTCGGACTTGTGGTCACCCAAGACACATTTCCTCGTGTTGCCCCAAGAGGGAGCAAGAAAATTGAGATAAGACTGATCTTAGACGCGCTAAGATGGAATCACTCACCTTTTAGCTAATTACTCTAGACGAAAGCCACCATCTAGTTCAACAATTATCCCATCTATTCCCCTGGGGCTATTTGGCATCGAGACACACGACGGGGAGGCCACGTCCATCCCATTGCATGTCATGACTCATGCACAGACGAGGCAGGCCGACATATCATTGCCAGGGCCTAGCAACCTGGATGCAACCTCAATTGGAAAGAAAAGTTGTAGGCAAAAAAAGAAGAGAAGTGATGGAACGGTTGCACTGAAAATTGAGAGTGCAGTGATACTGCCTGTCGAAAAGGAAGTTACAAATGCTAAGGCCAAAACATCTGCTCCAAAGACAATTGAAAAAGGGAATGCTAAGGTAGGCAAGTACGCCAACGTGAAGCGCCAACTTGAAGCCATAGAAAATGTCAAGGAGTGGGTAGGAGAAGCCCAAGAACACCTAAAGGATGTTGAGCCCATCTTAGAGGATAACATGGATGATCTCTCTAGCATGAGCACATCAGTCTCTCCCACACAAATGAGAGGTGCATTTGCACCTCAAATTGTGTTGCCTAGACAAAGCCTAAATACCACGGGCCCAGCACATTAGTTGAGACTATGGGCCAAGAAGCACATAATTAGGGGATAAGCAAGCAATGAGCAATCTTCTCACAACATTGGTGACCACCCATGTAACCTTGAGCTTAGGATACTTGCTTTAGTAGCAGCTGATGCTAAGGCAGGAGCTAAAGCACTAGGTGGAAGGATCGGGGGAGCAAGCTGTCGTCAACTTGCAAGACCAAGATGCGATAATGCAAATATCGATCCTAACGCTGCACTCAATGCCCAAATAATTGGATATTAATGCTTTTTGGGAAGGCACCAAAATTCACGCAGTCTTACTAGTCCTAGCTCTAGGTGACACCACAAGGAAAGGGATTGTAGACATGTGGCCATGAGTCAGTGTACTGAGCCATGCAGTACTCTAGGCTTGGGGTAACCCACCTAGCAAGGATGCCATGTTCAATGCCACAGTAGCTAACAGAACGAAAGTGAAGCCATCTAGAGTGCTGAGAAATTGGCCATTGAATATTGCAGGAGTCACGGCTCTTTGTGGACTTTATAGTCATGAAAGGAGTGGACTACGATATCCTGTTAGGCCGACCATGGATGCGCAACGTATGAGTCATAGAAGACTGGGGTAATGGTTTGATCTTTCTAGGTAATTGAATGGAAGCGGTAAGAGTGGAGATAGATACTTAGAAGACTACATCAAAAAATTGACCTAGACACCATCTCGACTATGCTCAAGGGTGATGCTCAGGTTAGGAAATATTGCGGGTCATTGACTAAGTATATCCCTTGCCCGCAGGATGAGCGAGATTGGATGCATATGTTAGCCACAATCGATCTACCATTCTTGGACAATGAGGGATACAAGCAAGCTGCTAAGGCAGTCAGTAAGCTCAAAGACACACCCTCAATGCCAATCTACATGATGGCTAGGAGCTCACATGGGCGACCCGTCTCTATCTTGTTTCACATCCCTAATAACAAACAAGACCTCCACAATATCTTAGAGCACTTGACAGAAAAATTAGTTGGTAACCCAATTGCAAATCTTAAACCACTCAAGGACCTCTTGGATGAATCCAAGTGGCGATGGACCAAGGTGCATGACTTAAACTTGATGTACGATTGGGCCTTAACCCACCACTGACGACAAGGAACCGCACATGGGAAATGACAAGCAGTCAGATGAGGACGAGTTTGACGATGAGTACAAATACTATTGTTCCTTCAATGATGAGAGTGGAGAAGAGATCAATAGTATAGAGTACGACACAGAGGGGCATGAGATTGAATAAATATGGGCAAAATCCAAACCATAGAAAAAGAGCATCTTCACAATTGTGAAAGAATTCATACAAATGGGTTGCAATCGCATTTGGTTGGAGCACATAGGAGCTATTAATACACGAATGAGCGGGTCTTGCTACCCGACCAAGTGCTGCACCAATACTCAGAATGGAATCACCATCTGAGCTACGACCATTTGAGCTATGACCCCTTAGAGAGAAGCTCTTCTAGTGAAGATGGAGAGTTTGACTCCAAGTTAGAGGTAAGCTTGGATAGTGACCCTGAGATAACCCGACCACCTTAGACCAAGCACACCAAAGGGGACCAACTAGTTCACCTTAGGTGCCGAAGGTTGAAGGAGGAAAAGAGAAAACAGCTTAGGGATCCATAGGCTGAGGAGCAGAGGAAGCTGCAAGACATGCCAAACCGATTCATGAGATTCAAGAAGGGCGATAGGGTAATGGTCTTGCTAGGGGCCAAAAGATGAGGGCAAGCGAGCGAGCCTATAGAAGGACCTGCCAAAGTCAAGGAGGTCAACCTAGCTGAGGAAGGGGAGACACCCTGACCTATTTTTTTGACCAATGACTTGACCAAGGAAGAGGAGGTGACTCTCATTGCTCTCTTGTGAGAATACATAGACATATTTTCCTGGTCCCTCAACGAGCTAAGAGGGATAGATGTGAATGTAGTGACTCATAATATCTCAATGACATTTGATGCAATGTTGGTCAAAGAAACGACCATACCCAATGAGTCCCAAACATACTCACTCTGTCAAGGAGGAAATCGCTAAGCTACTGAGAGTAGGATTCATTTACGAGATTGAGCACACGGACTAGGTGCCACCCATAGTGATTGTAATAAAGAAGAAAGAAAAAATCAGAGCGTGCAACAACTACAAGATAGTCAATGCTGCCACAAAGAGAGACAATTATCCTCTACCATACACTAAGCATATGCTGGAGATGGTGTCTGGTAAAGAGGCCTATAGTTTCCTAGACGGCTTCTTCGGATACAACTAAGTACAAGTACATCCAGATGATAGGCACAATACCGCCTTTGCTACTGAGTGGGGCGTCTTTGCCTATGTAGTCATGCCCTTTGGGTTGACAAACGCACTAGCCACATTTCAAAGGCTCATGTGTGCCATTTTCAAAGACATGCTTAGAGGTATTTGTTGACGATCTATGTGTCCACTCTACTTGGAAGGCACATCTGGACAAGCTTCGAGCAGTCTTTGATAGATGTACACTATATCGTCTCTCGCTGAACCCCTTGAAATGCCACATCTAGGTGAAGCACGAATGTATCCTAGGGCATGTGGTGTCAAAGAATGGCATTGCCACTTCCTTCTCTAAAGTCGGGGCTATCATTGATCTTCCATCCCACCAATCGACTACAAGGGAGTCTAGTGCTTCCTTGGCCATATAGGGTACTATCGATGATTTGTGTTAAACTATGCATTGGTCGCTTGGTCTCTATACAAATTGTTGGTGATATTTGAATGGAACAAGGAATGATAGCGTGCATATGGAGAACTAAAGAAGGCTCTAACCATGTCACCAATCTTATGATCCCCAGACTGGACCATAACCTTCCATGTTCATATTGACGTCTCAAGTCTTCCGTGGGGGTTGTGTTGTGCTAGCCAGGTGAACACAATTTAGACTATCTAGTGAGCTTTGCTAGAGTAGACAACTCACGAACACCAAGATGAACCGCTGGATAGGGCATCACGGACAACTTTCCTGATGCACATCTGTTTAACCTATCTAGTGAAACAAACTTGTTTAGAGCTGACTTGATGCCATACTGGGCAGATGACATAGTCCAAGTCCTGGAGCACGGACTACCTGAAAGACCTATTGAGAAGGCCGGAATTAGGGAACTCGTTCCCAAAATCCAACCCTATCAATTGATTGTAGGACAACTCTATAGGTTAGGGCAGCTGATGGCTTGCTATGTAGATGTGTGTGTGAACATGAGATGCATGACATACTTGTTGCAGAAGCACATGACCGAATTGTAGGAGGACACTTCAGCAGAGACACGACAGCCTGTAAGGTGCTGCAATCTCAATTATGGTAGCCTACCCTTTTTTGAGATGCGATGCGATTTGTAAAGCACTGTGATGAGTGCTAATGGACCAAAGTACCCATTCACAAAGAACAAAATGGAGCTCAACCCAATCATTGTAAGACAATCATTCGAGAAATGGAAACTTGACTTCATTGATCGATTAGTTCTACGACATAGTACTCTTAGGCCAAGTATGTCGCTACCAACTACCTTACAAAGTGGGTAGAAGCATGAGCCACAAGGAAAAATGATACGAGAACCACCGCTAAGTTCCTTTGGGAGCAGGTGATCTCACTATTTGGCTACCCCATAGAACTCATTAGTGATCAAGGCACGCACTTCATTAATGAAGTGATCACTCACCTCTTGTCAATCTTTTTAATCATCCATCAAAAATCCTCACCCTACTACCTTGAAGAAAATGGTTAGACTGAGTCTACTAATAAGTTCTTAGTGAATGTCCTGACCACAGTGGTCTCTACCTCGTGTAGTGATTGGGACAACAAGTTGATGGGAGTCTTATGGGCCTATCAAACAGCCTATAAAACAACGATAGGACTGACTCCCTTCAAGCTAGCTTAGAGGACTGAAGCCATTTTACCTGTATAGTTCCTTGTCCCAAGCTTGAGAATAGCCACCCAAGAGAGATGGGATGGAAAGGAGGCATGGATCGACCACCTGATCGAACTAGAACACTTGTTAGGGACTCGACTTCTAGCCACCCATGCATTGATTTGCGAAAATGCATGTTGCAAGAGTTGGTTTGACAAACACATCAAGCAGCGAGGATTTGAACAAGGTGACGTAGTGTTGTTGTACTCAATAAAATTCCATAAACATAAGATGAAGTTTAGGGGATTGGGACCTTTTCGAGTCCGCACTATCAGCCAAATCAGTAGTGTAGAGCTTGAGACCCTCAAGCAAAAGGGCATAGGCTCCTTCAAAAGGAGCCGCATAAAGAAGCACTACCCTTCCATGCACTCATTGCACGATCCTCCCATGCTAGAACCCCCTGTCAAAGTCCGAGTCACCACATTTATGGAAGTTGAGGAAGAATATGAGGAGGCAGTGGCACTTGTATGCCTGCGTATAATGGTCACTGCCCAATAGACACATACCTTCAACACATTGATAGATGAGGGAGTTGATTTCAATATCTTAACTCATGATCATTGGACTCAAATTGGCCGCCCACAACTACAACCTACCAATGCCAAACTCCACCCATTTGGGGGTCAATCGTATGCCCTTCTAGGAAGTGTAAAGCAAGTGCCTCTATCGAGTTTGAAAGCATATCCATGGTCTTTTATGTTTTGCCAAACACAAAAGATGCTATTCAAGAATCACTATTAGGACACTCATTTCAAAAGCAAGCACATTGTATTGTTGACTACGACTCACAAAGCATTCACTTGGCCATCGGCAATGTACGAATAGTCATAGATGTTAGCAAGGGCAACGTAGCTTCATCAAGGCTTGTGAGGCCACCGATAGAGAAACCCACCACCAAGTCTAAGGAGGGGGGTCGAGACTTATCACAACTCGCCACGTCGCACTGTCACCACACCTATGAGATCAAAGCTAAGGCCCTTGAACCACAATTCAAGTGGGTACCTAAACATCAAGGAATGCCATTGAGGAGTAGGAAACCACGACCTTGCAAGTCTAGGAACTCATGATTGAGACTTAGAAGGAAAAAAAGAAGGAATTTGTATCTAGATGTGTGCCATCCAAACAAAACAAGGATAGTACTCTTAAGTTAGGGGATTTGTTGTAGCCATTTCCCATCCTTAAGAGGAAATGAATACACATTACAATGGATTTCATCACTGCCTTGCCCAGAACCAAGACGGGTTGGAATAACATCTATGTGGTACTAGATCAGCTCACCAAAGAAGCCCACTTTATCCCTACCAAGACATAGTATACCACATCTTAAGTAGCCAATGAGTTTATGGAGCGTGTCTTTAAGTTTCACGGGCTTTCATAGGTCATTGTGCATGATCAGGATGCCAAGTTTATGAGCCACTTTTGGCAAATAGTTTTCAGCTCCATGGGGACCAAATTAGCTCCATCTACAGCACACCATCCCTAGGATGGATGGCCAAACTGAGAGGATAAACAAGTGGCTTGAGACTACTTGAGAGATTTTTGTCATGATATACAACATGTGTGGGATTCGTGGCTCCATTTGGCCGAGTCTGCTTATAATAACTCAACATATGCTACTATTGGAGTATGCCCCTTTGAGGCCATGTATGGGTATAGGATGCCCCTTTCTATAGTCATATTCAATGAGAAGTTGAACCCTCATGGTAGAGAATAATTGGATAGCATGCAAGTCCTACTTCAGCAATGTAAACTAAATCTCAAAAAGGCTTAAGAACACATGAAACTCTCTTGTGATGAGAAAATGCACTCCCTTGAGTTTCAAGAAGGTGAGTTGATTCTCCTAAAGGTAACCAAGACCCAATACTCCAAACTAAAAGGATGGCTCTAGCAACAAGTTGGCAGGTTGCTATTATGGGCCTTTCAAGATAGTCAAGAGAGCTAGCCTATTATCTCCAACTCCCTCCCTCTACAAAAATTCATAATGATTTTCATGTGAGTCAACTAAAACCTTTTATTGGGTCTTCTAAAGGCTATATGGAGGAGCTGCCACCCTTAGATGAAGAGGGCATCATCCAGCATACTCTTGAGGTAGTCATTAAACATAGAGAATTGAAGTTGAGAACTCAAGCAATTCAATAATATCTGATTAAGTGGTAGGGTTTACCCTTGGAAGAAGCAAGTTGAGAACTCATCCAATTCAAGAACATTTGATTAAGTGGCAAGGTTTACCCTTGGAAGAAGCCTCTTAGAGACCAATAACTATTTTGGAGGAGTTCCCCTACCTCAAAGATGCAATTTTTGCTAAAGACTAGCTTATTTTAGCCCGGTTTAGATTGCAAATAGCACAATACTTAAGAAATTTTTTTACCTTGAATTAATGACAATCACATGTGACTTGTATGGCTAAAAGTACACTTCTCGAGCTTCATTTTAACATGTCATACATCTCAATTAGAGCCACCCATAGAAAGTCATGACTAGTTTTCTACAACATACCTATTTTGGACAACATGTTGTTCAAATCCTAACTATCAAGAATTAGTGGCCAAACTCATATATTGTCAACTCGTAAATGGTATACATATCACATATACATCTATACACTCCAATTCCATGTGAGATTGGGGTCCTCCACATGTAAGTTACCCTTTGTAATGCTAAGCATAGAAATACTCTACAACCCCAATGTGAGCGACACAAATAAGTTCTCTCTTTTTTTTAAGGGCAAAGACCTAAGGGATCAAGATGGAATGTAAAAGAGTGGGATAGATGGACAAGACATGGGTTAAGATTGAAAATACCCGGCTACAATGACATGGTATTTAAGGTGTTGAGAGAGACTTAGTTAGGGAATTAATTATTGTATAATCAAGTCTCTTTGCCTTTCTTTATAGCTTTCATGGCTTGCTCCCTTTTTGTCTTTCTCTCTCCTCTTTCTAGTTCTCTCTCTCTTCTCTTCTTCCTCTCTAGCCCTCTTCACTACATTGATATTATCCTAAAATTGTCATAAAATTTTGTAAAATTTCAAAAAAATACGTTCAAAAATATTTTTAATTAAAAAATAGTAATAATAATAAATACATATATAAGAAGAAAAAAAGATAATAATAATAATAAGACATTTAAAGAATTATTAAAAGAAATGATTAAGGTTTTATAGCCTTAAAAGGAAGCCTTATAAGCCAAAATGCAACTACCTTTGAAGCCATCAACTCCTCGTGACACGCATCCCCCATACCCCACCCTTAAAATTAAATTGAAGAAATGACAAAACCTCCCCCCTTATTTTCACAAAAAATAAAAGAAAAAGTAAAATAATTTGCAATAAATTAATTAAAATCCCCTTTTCTACAAAAAATGAAAGGAAACCCTTTAGTAATAAAATAAAATTAGTTTCCCCTTAGAATAACCTTACTAAAAGACGAGCCCTTGCCCCTCGTTAAACTATTTAAAGAATGACTCATCTTCTCATTTTCAACACATAACAACGATGAGTCAACTCTTGAGAGTGAGAGAGGGAGCAATAATTATGAGTTAGAGGCGAGAAAACTTTGCATAAAGGAGCTAGAGGCAATTCATGCACCATCTTCCCTACTCCAAAAACCTTTCCGTTCTTATCCTTCACATCCATGATGGCCCCTTGCAAGCACATTGATATAGCAGGACCCTTGAGTAGCCATGATGTCGAAATTTAGGCCTTTTAATATAGTAAATGTATAATATTTTGTTCTCTATTGTTGATAAATAGTTGAAATAATTGTCTAAATTTCTTTTAAAATTATGTTAAAATAAAAAATATTTTTATTTTAAATGTTAAATTTAGATTTTTATTACTTTAATTATACGATATCCTTTATAAATAATAAAATATTCATTATCTTAAATTTTTAACATTTTATATTTTAAAATAAAAATAAAAAAGATATGGCTAGAAATGTAAGTTAGAGAAGCTTTAATTAGAAAATTAGATAATTTTTCTTATAAAATACTTAGAAATGATGTAAAGTCATAGATAAATATTATTTAGCATCTATAATTTAATTTTATAAATTAAAAATTAAACTTTGTAAAAAAATATATTTTTCTTAAAAATACTACTTTTATTTATATTATTTAATTACTTACATAAGTTAGCTTAAATACTCAAATGGTTAAAATTTGATATTTTCTTCACAAAAATAAGAAATAAGATGCATTCATAAGCACAAAAAATGCACATGTTCACATGTATGCATCAAAATGCTTCGTTTGATTGAGAAGTTATAGAAAAACCCTATTTGTTGATTCTTTATTTACTAGAAAAGTTTTTTGAAAGGGATAATTTATAGAAAAACTAGAAATTGATTATGGTTGCTTTAAATTATGATAGAATTATACTAATTACTTTTGTGGCTTGAGCAACTAGATGGGAATGAGGCATGATGCTATCCCTAAGGTCACCTCAATTACTCATCATCATGAGTATATGTACACTACCTAATGCAGCTAACCATTGCTAGGTACGTTTTGGTCTTCCATATAAGAAAGTTCACCCTTATGGAAAGTGAGAACCAATGGGGCTCTAGTATGAGTTGTAATCTTAGTCCCAATCCTAAGATAGGGTTAGAAACCTATACATGCCCAAATGGTTTAGTGTTGGAAGGTCTAAGATGAATAAGGCAAGGGCCGTAACTCGAGATTGGATTGGTTCACTTTTGAAGCAACTATATATATGTATGAGAATAAAAATAAAAAATAGTTGTTTTCAAATGGATTTCTTAGTATTCGTAACTTAAGGGCGTATCGATAAACCATGTGAAAAAACTAATTAACAAATCTATTTTTATATGTTATAATTGCATGGTAGCATGCCACATTTAAAAGACTAAAATATGCCTCGCCACCATGGAAAGTGGGTGGATGATTTCTTGACCAAATCATTCTACGGTTAAGTGGATGCTTAGCTTCCCCTCATTTCTCACTCTCATAATACCAAGTGAGATGCTTGCCTACCTCAATCTTAGACAATTTGTGAAATGTATTCATTTTAAGTTCAATGTTTGATTGTTGCTAAAGGCCATAGTTATATCTTTAGGAAAATGTAGGTCAATCCTCATAGGAAGTGGTTGAATGGTTTGCATGCAAGGTAGACCTAGGAAACACACAATCATCTAAGTCTAGACACTCAAAGTTAGCATCAATTGTGATGATTGGGTTTGGTCCTTAGATGGACATGGTTTGAGAAGAGGTGTCAAGGACCTCATAGCCCCTCTAGTAAGATGTACTTCTTCTGCATATAGGAGGGGCCTTTTGTTAAAGATTCTCCAACCAAAAATCCTTCACCTCTAGTGGTAGAAGTGGTAGCCTTAATAATGGACAATGACGGTTGAGGTAGTGGAAATGCATAAGAAAGGAATCAAATACTCCAAATTGGTGAGGAATGCTATCTAATCTAACAATCCAAGTGATTTGTATCCTATGCATTGGTATGATCATTAACAATGTGATGTTGGATAGGGACTATTGTGTGAATATTATTAAAATTGCTACTTTTCAGGAGTTTAGCCTCATAGAGTGGGAGTCGCTCTACTAGGTGGCTAATCATTGGTAGAGAAGGCATGGCCTTTGGTCATACTCCAATATTTAGTGATTGAAGTAGCAATCGTTCCCTTCCTAGTCTCTTTTTTAGTGCTAAACATAGAAATTGTGAGAGAGGATTGTTATCTACTCTTGGATCAACCTTGGCTTAGATGAATTAGCTACCTATGTGGTGAGGTCATGATACATTAAAATTTATTAACAAAGATTTCTTTTTCACCTCTCACATTTGATTCAATTAATACAAAAATGGTAAATATGGTGGAAAAACTTGAAGATAATGAAGAAAATTCTTAGTGGTCAATGTAGACTTCATTCCATTTTATAGATTGTCCAATGGTATCTCTAGCTAGACGTTCCAATTTCTATTCAAATTTCCCTCAAAGAAAAGCCTTTTGTTCTTGTAGCGTGAGAATTATGTGGTGATTATTATTCTCTCTCTACTCTTTGATACTCTACCCTTTTGTTTTTCTTTCACCTTTGCAGTTTGTTGCAATGTTGGTATCTTTTGAATACCCTATTACCTTTGAGTTTGTATACACCATGGCACCATCTTAACCACCACAAGAGTAATGATTAGACTGTATTGGACTTCCAAATCTCGTGCATCTTCCCTAGATAGCCTCATGCATCCATATCTATGCCAGGAAAAATTGTCAATAGCTTGTCATGGGTAACATAGTGTCCTTTGATGGAATTACATATCAGTTCACCTCGTCATTGGTAGTTGAGAGACTATTACTATAATGATAAGGGCCCTTATCCATTTATTCAAGGAATTGATGAAAGGGCCCTTTGGTAAGCCTATTAGTGGAAAGTTTAGGCTATAGGGCATGAAGGACTAGAGTAAGCATCCCATCATCAGGTTTCTAATGGTGGCCCTATATGTGTAGATGAACACGTTCAATATCTTTAGGCAGGTGACTTACATTTTTTGCAACAATGATGGCACTTTAAGGAGTTCGAATGCAATTTTCTTGGTGTGCTTCAATATTTAGATTGCATAGGGTAAAGGGGCCAATAGAGTGCCATGTAACAATCTTGCACTATAAATTTTTTCCAAATAATTTCTTTTAATATTTTTTAATGGTTAAAATACTTATATAATATGGATCTCAAAGAAAAAACATCAAGGAATTTTGATATTTTTATCAAAGTAGCCCTAGTTATAAACAAAACGTTCGTAAAAGAGTGATAGTGAGGGCCAATAGAGTGCACTCAAGGATGCATTGCTTTAAGGTTTTACAAAATCCACAATATAAAAATTTACATGGGTTAATTGATTAACACACAATAAGCTAATCTATCATTAAAAAAAATTTATATCATAATATTAAGTAGCTAAAAAAGCTACATCTTTTTTACAAAATTGTCACTCAATTGGGGTGGGGCGTGGTTTCCTTTTAGGGGGCATCACTTTATTGGGCCCTTTTACCTAGGTGGGGGAAGAAAGATATCTCTTAAGATGAAGACCCTCGCTTTTGTGGAGCCCTCTAATGAGGATGCGGGGGGGGGGGGGGGGGGGGCAATGACTTGGGTGGACCCCCGCTTTGGTGGAGAGGAGCAGCACCTTTTAAAGGAGGTGGCAAAAGATACATCTCAAAAAGTAATCAAGCTTGATGCTCCATCTCCCACTTATGCACCAAGTCAAAGACTTATACTTATTTTGCATAGCATGCTACCTCTTCAATACAAACTACCTACTCATAGCATATGGATTTGAAGAACAAGCTGGCCCTACTATGTAGTGAAAATCAAGTCACCAAGCACTAGAAGATTCCTTCCCCTTCCTAATTCAATGTTTAGGCACAAACCACCTCAAGGGACCACCTCAAGGGATCTATTGGTTGTGGCCACTACTCTCATTCACCTCTCACCCTCACTAGAACCTTTTATTACCCACCTCAACAAGTTCACAAGCTAGGGCTTTGTTGAGATGGCAAGCTCAACACGTGCGGACATTGATGATGGACCGCCTGGCTAGATGAGTCCGCACCTCTACACTTAGCATGTTGGTGGTCATTATGATACTCACATGGCCATTGACTTATTACTTATTATATTTAGTTTATTACACCTACCTACAACTGGCAAAGATATAGCGCCAGTCGATTAGTGTAGTTAGTTATGCACTGTTTGACTTAGTAGGCCACTTTCCTTTATGTTGTATCTTATTTATAATTCGTGTACATTGTATAGTGTGTGGAAGAAGAAGAAGAAACTAGCAAGAAAACGTTTTGGTCTCCATCTATCCTCTTGTGTTCTTGAGTGAGCTTCCTCTTGTGTATACAGTGTGTGTTTGGCGCATCAGCTCAAGCAAGTCCCCCCACCACACGATTCTTGATATGGTATCAGAGCCGCACCACTAAGAGAGGCTAATTTCGAAGGCTAAAGTGAAGGAGAAGAAGCAAGGTTCGAGCAAGCAAGCAACGGGTAATAAGTTCTCCCATTCTTCCACTCTCTCTCTATAGTGCCTGTGGAGGCACTGGAAGTAGGGTCGAGCAAAAATTTCAGATTGCTGTGAGATTTGGTGTGCGAGCAGATCACTGTATATTCTGCAGATAAGTCCTTCAAGGATTTTTCCACAGTTATTTTGGGCATCTGAGGCCGTTTCATGCCCCATTTTAGAGCCGTAAGGTTGCGGACAACAGTTTCAGGGTACACTGTGATTTCGGTTGTATTGATTGAAAGTGGATACGCAGGTTATAGATTTTGAATTTGTAGTTTTTGAGGTGTTTGCAAGAAGCAAACATAAGGTTTATCTACAAACAGGTTGCAGATTATGTGTACTATTGAGCAATCAGTGAAAAAGGTTGCTTGGTGTAGTGTTGTGCACATGTTGTGAAAGATTGCAGAAGACTAGCTTGCTGTGCTGTATCCTTGCTTGTGATAATGGCAGAGAACAGTGAAAATCCCATCATTGAGAAGCTTGACAAGAACAACTATTCTTCATGGAAGTTCCGTGAGACGAACTTCCTCATTGGAAAGGGCCTTCATGAGTTTGTCTCAAGTGAAGAAAAGAAGCCAGAGCTGGGTATCCTTCCGACTACAGATGAATTAAAAGCATGGAAAGAGTGAAATGCGAAAGATAAAAAGGTGATGTATTGGCTATTTGCAGTCATTGATAATACTATGCTGGGACATATCAAGAATGCAGAACTTCACATGCAGCTTGGACAATTTTTGAGAGTATATTTTTAGTAAATACAAAGGCACAAAAGATTCAACTCAAGCAAGAGTTGAATGCCTTGAAGAAAGGAAAAATGTCAGTCAATGAGTATGTGTTGAAGGTGAGGAGCATTGCAGATGCTTTAGCAGCAATTGATGCGATGCCGGATGATGATGATTTGGTTTCATCCACTCTGAGTGGCCTTAACAATGAGAAGGCATGGAAATCATTTGTTACTTCAGTATATGTATGGAAGCCATTTTCAAATTTTGATGAGCTGATCTCTCTCATGATTACTGAAGAAATAAATATGCAGGGTGATTTGTTTAAAAGAAATGGTGAACAGGTCCAAGCAATTTATTCAAGTTCAGGAAGGGAACGTGGTAGATCCTCTTTGAGAGGCCGTGGTATGGGACGTGCTGGCAATAACCAACAAAACAGGTTCAATCAGCAGTTTGGTGAAATGCAGGTTTCTGGAGGCAGAGGAAACTTTAGAGGCATGGGGAGCTCTAGAGGAAGAGGTGGATGGCGGAATAAAGGTTCTGGAAATTATGCTATTGTTTGCCATTATTGTGGCAAAACAAGCCATATTGCATCCCATTGCTATGCAAAGAAGGATAATATTCGCAGTGGTAAATTGCAGCAAGGACACTATGCATCGTCTTCACGACAGAATGAAGATAAAAATGAGTATCTGTTTGTTATGCAGCATATGATGAATGCAGTTACAGGAAAGGGGACACATGATGATGTATGGTATGTTGATTCACGTGCATCTAATCATATGACTAGTCATGTTGAATGGTTTGGAGAGATGCATGACTTACAAAACCTAGGTTATGTGCAGACGGGTGATGATTCATGCCACCTAATTTTACACATTGGAAAGGTTCCCTTGTCCTTGTATGATGGCCAGACAAAGAGTCTGACAGATGTATTATATGTGCCATCAATTACAAAGAATCTTGGCCAAATGGTAGAGTAGGGGTTGCAGGTCCGATTCAATGTAAAAGGTTTTTTTGGAGGTTGGTCGCAAAAGGAAGTAGAGTTGGCCGAATGTTCACTTTAGATGGTGGAATTCCTGCAATAGATGCTGCTATGTATGCTAAAGGAAAAGGAGTAGTTGCATATATTGAAATATGGCATAAATGTATGTGCAAAGGCTGAAATTAATGCATTCCAGAGGATTGGTTACAGGGTTGCCTTCATTTAGAGTTGCAGAATTGCATAAAGTCTATGAAGCATGCTAGTTTGGTAAGTAGGCAAGACAACCCTTCACGCATGACAGAGAAGTGAGTAGAAAAATACTTGATGTAGTGCATACAGATGTTTGGGGGCCTACACAGAATGTATCTCTTGATGGCAGCAAATACTTTGTCACATTTATTGATGACTATTCAAGGAAGCTATGGGTATACTTCATGAAGGAAAAGAGTTATGTGTTTGAGCACTTCAAATCTTTTAAGGCAGTTATTGAAACATAAACATGCTTAAAAGTAAAGTGTTTGAGATCAAATGGAGGGGGAGAGTACCTCTCTAATGAGTTCAGTGGCTTCTTGAGGACTCAGGGGATAAAGAGGCAATTTACTTGCAGGTATACCCCACAGTAAAATGGTGTTGTAGAAAGAAAAAACAGGCATATTGCAGAAGTTGCACGGGCATTAACGGTTGAAAAGTATATGCCCAAACATTTTTGGTATGAGGCTGTCCATACTGTTGCTTACATTATGAACAGAACTCCCACAGCTATAGTTCATGGGATGACTCCTAAAGAATGCTTTATTGGCAAGAAGCCTGATGCATTGCACTTGAAGGTATTTGGCTGTGTTGCATAGGTTCATGTGCCAGATGAGCTACGGAAGAAGCTTGATCCAAAGGCAAAAAAATGTGTTTTTATTGGATACTCTTTAGAGTAGAAAGGGCATCGCTGTTATAACCTTGTCACAGGTGAGTTCAGAGTGAGCAGGGATGTTATCTTTGATGAGATGGGAAGTTGGTATGCACCTGCTGGTGATGTTTTGGATGATAATAATGATACATAAGAATCATGGAGTTTTAGTGGACTAGAAACATCATCTAGTACTACACCTATAGTGAGCCCTTGGTCTAGGAGACTAAGGAGTAGCCCCACATCTTTAGGTGGATCTATAAGTGTTGTAGGGAAGGACAAAGGAAAGAAGAAAGTACTGGATGGTAATGATGCATCTACCAGTCATTTGGGATTGGATGGAGATTCTAGTGGTTCGGAGAGCTTGGATGATGAGCTTGGTATTCCTTCAGTCAAGACACCAGGTGTACAGAGAGCTCATAGTAATGTAAAGGCTCCATTGAGTTATCCGGTGGTACGCAGATCTAGTAGGGTCAGATACCATGTTAAAAGATTTGGTTTTGAAGGTTATGCAGCTCACCATTATGCTTATATGGTGAAACTAGTTGAGGATGTTGAGCCCACTTTCTTTGAGGATGCTGTTGGTCATGCTCATTGGGATGCAGCAATGGATGAGGAGATGGATGCATTAGAAGCCAATAAGACTTGGGATTTGGTACCCTTACCTAAGGGTAAAAAAGCTATTGGCTGTAAGTGGGTTTACAAAGTCAAGCATAATGCAGATGGTTCAATTAGCATGTATAAAGCTAGGTTGGTTGCAAAAGGCTATGCTCAAACATATGCATAGATTATGAAGAGATATTCAATCCAGTTGTTAGGATGGCAAGTGTTAGATGTGTGATTGCCTTGGCAGTAGCCAAAGGTTGGAGTTTGCAGCAAATGGATGTTAAGAATGCCTTCTTGCATGGTGAATTGCAAGAAGAAGCATATATGGAGCAGCCAGTAGACTTATGAGGATTTAGAGCATCCCACGTATGTGTGTAGGTTAAAGAAGGCGCTCTGTGAGTTGAAGCAAGCACCTAGAGCATGGTCTGACAAGATTGGAGAGTATCTTGTCAGTATTGGATTCTGTATTTCTGATGATGCTGATCACTCACTTTATGTGAGAAAGGAAGATGTAGGGTTGGCCATCATAGTCATCTATGTGGATGGCTTGATTATTACAGGTGACAGTGACAATGGGATTGCTAAAGTTAAGGACTTCTTGAAGAAGAAGTTTGAGATGAAAGATTTGGGTGAGGTGAGATACTTTCTTGGTATTGAGGTGATCATATGTGATGATGGTATATGGCTGTCCCAAAGGCGGTATGGCTTGGATATGCTATCCAAGTATGGTATGACAGCATGTAAGCCTCTTTCAGTACCATTGGATCAAAATGTGAAGTTGAGTGCTGATGTTGGAGATGAGATAGAAGACCCTACTATGTTTAGGAGGATAGTAGGGAGTTTGATTTACATGACTATCACAAGGCCAGACTTGAGCTATGCTGTTGGCCTTGTCAATCAATTTATGCAGATGCCTAAAAAGCCTCATTTGGATGCACTTAGACGTACATTGAGGTATGTGAAGTCCACTTTACATTATGGAAATTTTTATGAGGCAGGTAAGGACGTACATGTCTTTGGATACACAGATGTAGATTGGGCTAGTAGCATGTCAGATAGAAGATCTACAAGTGGATTCATGTTTTCCCTTGGTAGTGCAACAGTTACATGGAGCAGCAAAAAGCAACCTACAGTTGCTTTATCGAGTACAGAGGCTGAGTATAGAGGTGCTGCTATGGCAGCATGTGAGGTGGTATGGTTGCAAAAGTTATTAGTAGATTTGGATATGCAGGGAGATGGTCCAGTTGTCATTCATTGTGACAACATAAGCAACATACAGTTAGCTAGGAATCCAATGTTCCATGCTAGGACAAAACACATTGAGGTGCACTACCACTTTGTGAGAGAGAAGGTACGTGCAGGAGAGATTGACTTGGTATATGTCAGCACACAGGATTAGATAGCTGATATTTTCACAAAGTCATTGGGTGCAGAGAAGCTTTGAAAGTTCTGAAGCTTACTTGGAGTTGCAAAGAGAGCTGAGCTTGAGGGGGAGTGTTGAGATAGCAAGCTCAACACGTGCGGACATTGATGATGGACCGCCTGGCTAGATGAGTCCGCACGTCTACACTTAGCACGTTGGTGGTCATTACGATACTCACATGGCCACTGACTTATCACTTATTATATTTAGTTTGTTACACCTACCTACAGCCGGCAAAGACATAGCGCCAGTCGATTAGTGTAGTCGGTCATGCACTGTTTGACTTAGTAGGCCACTTTCCTTTATGTTGTATCTTATTTATACTTTGTGTATATTGTATAGTGTGTGGAAGAAGAAGAATAAACCAGCAAGAAAACGTTTTGGCATCCATCTCTCTTCTTGTGTTCTTGAGTGAGCTTCCTCGTGTGTATACAGTGTGTGTTTGGTGCAGTAGCTCAAGCAAGTCCCCCCACCATGTGATTCTTGACAGGCTTGAAATACATATCACCATGGGTCTCATGATCCATGCTAGTCACCTATGCTAATATACGGTAAAGTTTCAAAAAATATGGTGGGAATCAATAGGTTCTCAATGTATTTAGCATTTTTGCAGCACATATGCTATCATATCACCCATGGGCTTGATTACAAACTTTAGTAATCATTGTAAAGTAGTACATTTTAAGCACCTCTAAAAGGTGCATTAATCTCAACCAATTGACATGCGTTGGTGAAAAATGGACCTCCACCAATCAAATGTGGGGTCCATACAAATATCTATCTCTACCCTCAACCTAGATGTGACCTGTTACATGTGGTCCTATGTGGCCAAGGGCTTGACATTAGGATCATTGGGATAAACAAGCCAATTGAGCACACAACTAGTGATCTCTCAATAGGACCTTGCGAAAGCACAATGGGAATTGATTGAAGGCCTTTAGGAGAATGAAGCTCTAGACTACATGTATTTTCTTGTCTCAATAACTCCTACAAGATCAGCAATATTAAATTCTCAAGTTCAAACAAGCATAGCTTGATGTCATAGAGAAATTTTGTGAACACCTACAAGATGCCCATGCCCAAGTCATTTTCCTTTGTACATAGGTAATGGCCTCGTAAGGGTTCATCAAGTTGCGCTACAAGATTTGGAGGTGGTTCACTTGGTGCAGATATAGAAAATTTGAGAGTCCCTTATGAATGAGCTTCACAAAAATTAGGAGTAAGACAATTATCAATATCATTTAAAGATCCTTTCTCCCCACCCTTTATGCTCAAGTCACTTGACCAAGACCCCAATATGAATGCCCAACTTGCCAATCCCTTGTCCATGTAGTAGCTCTTGTCCCATCCACAACTAGTGGTGGATCAACTTAGGCTCCACCTAAGGTAGGTTTTTCTTGATAATTTCTAAGACAATCAATGCTATATCACCTTTTGGAACTTTGTATTGTCACTTTGACTCTAATTCCATGAATCAAAGATATAACTATTTAGTAGGAGGACAAGGCAACAAGTGAGAAGCCGATTCAAGGGCTCAAGATGACGATATCATCCTAGTTGCAGTGTGTATGGACAAGGTCTTTGGACTAAATTTGAGTGGACCCTTTGACAATACTCAAAGAGTATTATCAAGTGCCAAAGTAGTAGAATATAGAGTTAAACAAGTAGATCTAGTGGATGCAAAGACTGATCTTATACTGGATTTGTTTCTTGATAATGAAATCTTTGATGTTCTACATTGTGTAGAATTGTGGTCACTTGTTCATGTAATTGTTTGCCAAAATAGAGTAAATCAAATGTGGAGTTCCCAAGGCTTAGGGGATGAGCAAGCAAGGATTTTTATGAAGAGTTAGAGAGGTTTTGGAGGAGTGATGATCTCCAGAATTATCTCAAATGGTAGTTCTTTCTATGTTGCTTCCATACATTCATTGACCATATCAATAGTGGCCAATTGTTGCTCGGGGTCATTGTTGAGAAATATGCAATCACACCCATGTGACAGCCTCTTTATATGGATCAATAGGGCAAGACTCAAACAGTTTACTAGAGAGGATGCTTGAATCCCATAAGCACAATGGAGAAAAATGGAACCATCACAAGCCCATAAAGTGATGTATCTTCTTATCATTCAATGATGGAATACCATTGTACTTTGTCCTTTTAGTCATAGTCAATGTCATACTCAAGATTGTGTTTATGAGTCCAAACTTCCATCTTTGAACCTAATTCACTTGAGTAACAATTGGTCTCTCTAATCTATGCCATCATGAACATTTTCTTTGTGTTCCATCGGCCATAGCCATGCTCTAGATCCATGCATTTCAACAGTTATGATGTTGTCCCACCTTTTTGGTAGCAATCTTTTCACTAGAGGTGCGGTTGTTGCACTTTTTATGATACAGGTTCCATGCCTTATTGAGTGGTTAAAGCCTTCACTCTTCAACTTGAGTTCTATGTGTGTTCACATCTTCTTAACTTTTTCTTAACTATTGTTGATCCATTTACTATGGTCAATCCCTTGATGGTTATTCCAAGTCTTTTGCTTTGCACTCTAGTAATGGCATTGACTGGAATAGGAAGGATATCTTCATCCTTGATCATCTCAACAACAAAGAGACTCAAAGGCACCAAGGGTACAATCGCCTTGCTACTACTAAATTTTCATTTAGCGCAATCTTGATATGTGTGTGTGATTCCACATTTAGAGAACCATTGGTTTGTTTTGTTCTCTTTAGGTTGTTTCTACCTTTGTAAACAATGCAAGAACATGTGTCATGGTTGTTTACAGTTCAAATAAGATATTTGTTTCCTAGGCTAGATCATCCCTCATCCTCTTCTTTATCCTAACATCATGATAGGCACAAGCCTATAATCCATCAAGTTTGAATAGCCCTCTTCATTGTAGCAAACAAAGGGTTAGTCTACTCATCATCTTCTTCCAATTCCTCGACATAATGGATGGGTGCACCACTTGGGGGATGAGTAATGATTGGGCTTGGTGATCTAGGATTTATTGGAGGATTTATTTTAGATGTTTATTCCATTTGTCTTTGCTCTTGGGGAGATGGTAGGTCTAGAGGCTATGGTAGTATTGGATAGTTCAAATCTAAGTTTTATTAGGGATAGCCATAGTTGGGATTAGGTCATGGGAGACATTGTAAAGATCTATACATAGGATATGAGTATAACCTATGAGATATTTCTCAACACTCCTCCTCAAGCTTAGAATGAACATGTAGACATCATACTCTGCAAGTACATTCCTAAAATACCTAAACTTGTCTTAACCTCTAATGCTTTGGTAAAGAAGTCTACTATTAGGTCAAAAAGTTTACTTGGATGTGGTATTCACTACCAAAGAACTTTAGACATTACATTCTTTTCTCTCAAACACCTAACTTCACCTTGCAAAAGCAATTGAATGATATAGCTACGCTTCCCAAATCTGGGATAGGCACTATGCCTTATTGTAACTATGAAGATCTAGAAAACTTCCCCCCTTTTTGGAGCCTTTTTTTATAATTCCATCTTGACATCCTCAAAGGCTACTTTGCATGGTTTAGTTTTCTCAAAAACATCATTGACTATGTGATAAAAGATTTGGCAAGGGTAATGAATGCTTAGCCAGCATTGATGAACTTCCTATAACAATCCACATATGAAACAGAATGGTGGAATTTTCAAGGGCTGGTGGGTGGGCTCATTGCGACAATAATACAAACCTTTTCATGATTAGTTGCAATTCCAAGTGCACTTACAACATGATCACTCCTAACCATCTTTCTAAACATATTAATGTCATTCGGTTACTATCCATCATTAACTATCTTCACATTTTTATCCAAAGGTGTATCAACTGGCTTAAATGTAGTCATCCCATACTTTTCCCACATCTCAAAAGAGTATTACCTCTACATCAACCAAATTCTCTATCATGTGTCTATCACTTCAAAAGAAGTATCTCACCAATCCAAGGTCCTTAATGTCAAACTAGTTGTGTAAGCCATGCTTTACTTCTACAATATCTTTCTCAAAAGTACCTATTATGATGAGATCATTAGCGTAGATAACCACAACCATCATACCATTATCAAAATGTCAAAAATAAAGAGAGTAATCATCCATACCCTGTTGGAAATCCATGTTACATAAAAATGTACTAGTCCTCTCACACCAAGCTTTAGGTTCTTGCTTCAACCCATACAATGTCTTCTTTAATCTCCATACATAATGGTGAAACTTTGGATATACATACCCTTCTAGTTGCTCCATGTATACCTCCTCTTCTAAAGTACCATTCAAGAGCATAAAATAAAGTAAGGTTCTATGTAAAGTGACTTAAAAGGTCAACGAAATATCTATTCTCTTTGAGAGATACTCATTGTAGGTGTATGGGAGAATGGAAGAATGAAGAATGAAGAACAAGAAGATGGATTGGCCCAAATATAGTGCTTGCATCTATTTCGATTCTTGTCATCCAAGACATTAAAAATGTGGGAGAATGGCTATGAATAACTTGACCCTTAAAATGCATCAACAAATGTATTCTTTATCTAGAACAATCTCTTGGAGTAAAGGATAAACTCTAAGTTCATGAATATCACAATCACTACAAAGAATTAATTCTCTCTCACTTTCTTCTTCTCTCTATTCTTTGACGGTCGGGGCCCTATGCTTGTCTAGCAAGTAGGCCTTGAGCTTTTGGATAAGTTGAACCCTTGCTTCATTAGCTAAATGGTGATTCACAAACAAGTTTCCCTTGTGCTTAAGCAACCCCTATGCTTGCATATATTAAGCACACGAACCAAAATGCTGAGTAGTCCAAAAAACCAAACTATTTTTCTTTTAGGTTGTGGCAGCCCAGTGAGCCTCAATGTTGTCCTTAATCAAAGCACCTATTTGACTTAAACAAAGGGCTTGGTAATGAGATTTTTACCTCCGTCTAATTCGAACAACAAACAACATGAATGTTACTAATGAACCTTGAAATTTTGAACTCATGAGACAAAGCTAGAGAGATGAAGCTAGTCATGAATGTTTCATAGTAACAAAGGTGCACACGAAGTGATAGATTGCTTCCTCACCATTTCATACCTATTAAGTACATAAAGCCTTCCACTACACTACATTGTAAGAACATGAGAACCTTAGGTGGTTTTCTTCCATCCTTGTCATTTCAATGAAATCAAAATGTTAGACTCTATAATAACTTAAACAATGGGATATGGATGGAGGCTCTTATTTGTTTCATGAACTCCATATGCCTAGGACTCACTAGTTGGCTAATACTCTTGCTCCAAACCATCTAAGCTCTCTTTCTCATTCCTCATGAACAAGAAAGCTAGAGACTCAAAGGTCTAGCATACTCATCTATTTACCTTCATTGCATTGCAATCCAAAAATCATGAAAGGCTTGTTGGTGGTATCATGATTTGTTGTTGCTCCTCTAGCCACACCATCTATATTCTTGTGGATTCATACCATGTAGTTCCAATTGTGAGAGGAGAAGATACAAAAGAAGAAGGAGAAGAAGAGGATGTAGTAGAGCTTCTTCCAATCAGCCCCTCACACTCTCTCTCACTATCTCCCTTCACATATTGCCTCTCACTTAACATCTTACCCTCATCACTATGGAAGCAAGAGGGGAAGAAGAGTTAGAAATAATAAATGAAGATGAGCTTCATCCTCACTTGGTCTCTCACTCAATTCCCGCTATCATTCTCTTTCTCCCTCATTTTGAAGTAATGATTTCCACAAGATAGCAAAGAATAAGATAGAAGAGTGAAAACTTAAAATTTACACATACACAAATGAGTTATCTATTCAATTTTACACATTATATACATTGGGGTTAGAGTTTGTACATTGGGTTAGAGTTTGTACATTGGGGTTAGAGTTTCTACATCATGTTGACACCATGCCAAAGTAATGGAGAGAAAATAGACTCCCATGGATTTCGAGGGAGATCGTGTATCAAGCAAAATGGTTGACTCAATTTTAGTTACTTAATAAAGTTCTCAATGTACTTTTAATGCATTTATGGCCACTACATTGTACAATGCTCTTCAATCCTCACACTTGTTGGTGCTTTTTGGTTTCTCTCTTCCATAGCTTTGTTGCACTTTGAAATGAAAGATTTTATAAGAGTTTGACTATCTTCTCTCATCCTTTTTTTATTTGTTTAAGTTGTGAAATTCAAAATACTTTAAGCAACCACTTATTAGATTTCATACATCTTTCTACATATATTTGTTACAATGTAATTGATATATTTTCTATACTGATTTGCTATGTTTTGGCAAGTGAAGGGACACTAGAACAAAGATGTTGTTTTCTAAGTTATTGTTATTTTTTTGTCATAATTTTCACCAAGTCACTTCTTAGTGACATAGTGAGAATTTTCACATGACAATATGAAAGGACCAATGATAAGGTGGATGTTGTTGCAAAATCCTCTAGCCCATTTTTCATGTTTGCTAAATTAAAGGTTTATGTTAGCATAAATTTCATTCTTGCCCATTATCAAATATTTGTGATGCATCATCATGTTTATATCATGAATCAGGGATGCTTTATTTATGGCTTGTCTCTAGGAAGAAAATTTCAAAGGTGATTATTGTATTTGGTAAAAGGTGGATGTTGTTGCAAAGTCCTCTAGCCCATTTTTCATGTTTGCTAAATTAAAGAATTATGTTGGCATAAGTTTCATTCTTGTCTAATAGCAAATCTTTGTGATGTGTCACCATGTTTAGATCCTAAATAAAAAATGTTTCATTTATGGCTTGTCTCTAGGAATAAATTTTCAAAGGTGATTATTGTATTTGGCAAAAATCATTTCATGTAAACCTTGCTAAAGAGAAGCATTAAAAGGTGCTTACTAACCATTTCTCCTCAACTTGTATGAAAGCTAAGTTGAAGGGTTTTGCAAACCAATCATTTATTTGTATTCTTATTTGATACTTCCAAAATGTGAAGTTAATTTTACCATGAAAAGAGTACTAGTTGCCAAATGTTTTCCACCATACTCAACTATGCAACATATACTAAGGAACATGCTTTTACAAGGCACACGTACTTCATTAAAGAATAGGACATTGGAAGGACATCCTTGAATCAACATAGTTTTGTTACCTCAACATCCAAAAAGTTTCTAATGTCTCCAGAAGCATAGTCTCCTTGTACTTTACTAATGCAGCTTATGTGGTCTACCTAGATGGTAGTTTTCTCACAACTTGCTTAAAGCATCTTGATGGTTATGTGGATTTCTATTCACCATGTTAAGTTGTACATCATAAGCACCCTTGAAATATTTAACTAGATATGTGAAGATTAAAGTTGGAGGATGCTTTATACGAACCCATGTAGACTTTTTCTATATTCTCCTTGGGAAAGTCTTTGTTCCATTGGAGAATAGAAGTAAAGTTTTCACTTTAACTTTCAAATATATATTCTTATTCAACTCGGCATAGAGTTTTTAGGACAAAATTTGAAAATTTTCAAGCACTAAAAATATTTATGATATCATTATCTTATTTCTATCACTTTGAGCATGCCCTTAATTGGGGCTTCTTACCTCGTAGACAAAGTCACTATTTAGATAATAAAATTTGAGGTCTCATCATATACAATGTAACAAAATAGATTGTCTAGATATCATTGTCACTTAATAAATGTTTTGTGGCTACTTCAAACCTTCTTAAGTATACTGGAAATGCTTTGAGTAGCATTTTTTAAACATTTGGGTACTATATTAGTAAACTTTATATTAGACACCATACCAAAAGTGATGTATTAATCTTTTACAAGGTGTAAGCATAATTGGGATGATGATAAAGATACAAATTACAAGGGCAATGATTCATCAATTTTAATAGATAATTTTTGTAATACAAAACTAATTGCAAAAATGTAGGAACATAATCTTTGTATCATAGTTGCATATAAGAACTTAAAACATGTATAGAAATTTGTAACTACTTCAAACCTTCTTAAGTATAATGGAAATGGAAAAATAACAACATTGAGTGTTTACAAGTATGGCTTAAAATAATCTTCAAAATTCTATAGGTTCGAGTAGCATTTTTTACATTTGGGTACTATATTAGTAAACTTATATATCAGGTACCATACCAAAAGTGATGTACTAATCTTTTATAAGGTGTAGGCATAATTGGGATGATGATAAATATACAAATTACAAGAGCAATGATTCATCAATTTTAATAGATAAATTTTATAATACAAAACTAATTGCAAAATGTACAAGCTTAATCTGTATATCATAGTTGCATATAAGAACTTGAAACATGTATAGAAAATTGCAAACATAGAAACTTAACCTTTGTATCACAATTGTATACAAGAATTTAAAACATGTACAGGAAATTGAGAAAGTTGTATAGCAAGTGTAACATGTTTCCATTGGGTCATGTATCTTATAAATCTTATGTCTACTTTTGAAATAATGTTTAATATAGCCTTCAACCAATCCTACTTTTCACCTAGACCTAAAAATGCATGATTATATATAGGAAGAGTTTCCCTTCAAAAAATCAATCATGATGTCGCATTCCATAACTTTTGCTTACATATGTAAGTTTCAACTATAAATTGACACATTGAGTTATATAACTATAAACCCAACTTAGCCTTTGGGTGCTAAAATGCTACACTCACTTGGTTTAATTGTATATAATTAACATATTGAGTTGTACAACTATAGACCCAACATAAGATGAAGTTATCCTATGGGTGTTGAAATGCCACACTCACCTAGTTTGAATGCTACTAATGTTGGTACAATGATGCTCAACTTCTCAAATATTTGCATGCTATCTTTGACATATGCATGTGCACTTATGGTGCTATCCATACCAAAAATAGAATAGCTTTAGTTGAGCCACATGCATTATTGAAATCCTCTTCATGTTGATGCATCACAAAATTTTATACTTCCAATTTCAAAAAGTCATGGTATTTGGGGTGTGCTAAAAATTGGCATATTGAATTAAATCCAAGAATCTATATGTACTATGCTTGTCAATCTATCATAATATTGTGTGCTTCGAACAAGTATATTTAGGTCTAGACAATATGTTTTTTGTGTCGTGAGAGGATGATGATAATCCTTATGGTTTTGATTTGTACATGTACAAGTATGCATGTGCACATGTGCATATGCACCTAGCACACCTTATGTTGAATGAATATATATTAAAGAAAAGTGACCCTACCTTGTCTTTCTAGTGAAGGAGAGTAGCTATCAAAGTTAGTAGCTATGAAAATTTCAACGTAGGTACAATAGACTCACATCATTTCAACAAACTCTTAATTTTGGCTTCATAGTGTGCACTCAAAACTTCATCCACTATGGTGAATTTGGCTATTGTAACATTCTTTTATATGTAGGATTGGGTTTAAACATTTCCTTTTACAAAGACAATATGTTTAGGATTCAAAGATTGCAATGATTTTGCAGTACATCCTTGATGCTAGTCTAACCTTTAAAAGGATATCACATTCAACTAAAAAATGTGGTTTGTATCTCCTTGGAATGCTTTTATGGTTTCGTAATAGTCAAAAAACTCAATCAATTTACTTTCTCAATATTAGAACACAATCGTTTTCCAATGATGTTGTAAGAATAATTCTGTTAATGATGAAAATGCTCATCTTTGGCATCACTTTAAGCATAATATATATTTCAACCGATAGAACAAGTGAAAAGGCTTTAAAAACACTGAGATCTATTATTTATATATTGAGTGTGAACTTAATTTAATGTGCATAGATAGTAGATAGATCCATAGCCAACTATGTCCTTAAACATATTTCTATAAGGTATGGCTTATCACTATTGTGAATCATGATGATGAGTTTAAAAAAAGATCATTTATAATAGTGACAACTATCAAAATTTGATTTTTTTATATTTATAAATTTTGTGATGAATCCTTATTGACTCAAAAAAGCGAGATAGAAGGTATCTCATTTATCGTTAGATGTACATCCTATTATATATTATAAACAAGAAGTATTCTGGGATTTTATTACCAATCCTATTAATATTTTGCTTAAAATTTGAAAAATGTGGTGAATCTACTTTCAAAAACACATTATTCAACCTACTTATATCTTAGAATAGATAATAAATACAATGTGCTTTAAGAATTTATGTACATTTTCTATTGAAAAACTCAAGCTCTAGCAGATCTACTTTTGAAAAGTTACTAGATAGCCTATTGAAATTTCAAACCCAAATTTTTATTTCTTGAAAAAAATAGCCAATTGACAAAATCATCCCTAACAAATAAGAATGCATATTATGAAAATGGGCCTAATGTAACTTATTGAAATGTCACATTTTACATCAAAGGGTTACATCATGCTATTATAAAACTTTTTGAAGTTGGATATAGTTTAAATGGTTAAGTTCCATAAATAAAATTAAGGTTTTCCCATTTTCTAACTATTATTTTGATGGGTCTTTATCCAAAAGCATCTTAACTGACTTTATAAAAAGTGAATTTATAAAATGTGTGAGCTTACCCAAAATTTTCATAGCTTAACTTGAATTTAGTTTATAAGGTGCTTATCAACTAAGTTTATCTTTCACCATGCATGAGTCTCTAGCACAACTAGGTGGTATCATACTATTAAAAGTTGACTTGTTTAGAATTCTACCATTGGGTGCTTGCCTCTTCAAGCTCCCATGTTAGAAGTCTATCAATGTGTTTATCTCTTCAGGCTCCCATGTTTAGAAGTCTAACATTGTGTTTGCCTCTTCAGGCTCCCATGTTGTATGCAATATGAAGTGTGGAGATCCATGATGCATGGAAAAATATCATTTGCCAACTTGGCTACTTAGGACACTCACAAGGGAAAGTGAGCCCTTCATTGTCTCTTAGCATCTAGACATAGGGTGTTTCTTTCATGTGCGGGTTTGTCCCAGTAGCTAAAAGAGAATTTCTACAAGGCCTTGATTGCAAAAGGTATACAAAGGCCTTACTTGTAAAAGGTATACACATCCTTTCTTGTAAAAGTTATATAAGGCCTTACTTGTAAAAGTTATTCATAAACGGTCTGATGTAAGGGTCATTAAAAATGTGCTCTTCTATAGATTGAACTCTTGCTATCTACATGCCTATTTTGGGTTAGTTTCATGAGGCTTGACACATTGCTTGAAGAAGAAAACAGATCAAATTATGGTTCACTTGGCAAGTTTCCATGTCTGCCTCTAGCATTAATTCTAGGGGTGGAGGAATGACATGCATCCTATATAGCAAATGATCGAGCCTCCAAAAGTGTTGGAACAACATGATAGTAGAGGGATTGAAATTGTTGGCGAGGCATGATTTTCCATTTCTAGATGTTTATTATGTATGTAAAAAAAATAGCCATTTTTGTGAGAGTGCATATGGAAGGAATTATAGCACAAGGACCAACCTGAAAGACATGTTGAAGATTAGAAATATCAATGTTCTAAACCAAATGAGGAAGTAATTCTTGTTTTGAAGAGGGAAGTGGCTCGCAATATGGCCATGTTCAAGAGATGAATCTTAATGGAAGAGATTGCACATGGAAAAACTAATTATGTTTTGGAAGATTTAAGTTCAAGGGTCATGAAAAATTAATGTGCTATTGATATTGGCATTTCCTTTAACAATTTCTCTTACTTTAATAGAGGTTGTGGGGTTTGAATTAAGAATAAACTAAATCCCTCACTACTATTTCATAGTACATACTAAGAGGACTTATGTTAGGATAAGCTAGTAGGGAATAAGGCCAATATCTTATTGGTATGTGTTGCTACATGTAACAATGATAAATTGGAGTTGTATTGGAGCATCACTAATCTAGATATCCCATTGCATGTAATCTTTGTTGGAGACTAAAATACAATAGAGGATTGATAGGCCGCACGTGTTTGAGAGTACAATCTAGAAGTGAGAATTTAGTGGAATAGATTTAAGTAGAGGAATGAACCAATTGATGGAAGCATGCTCGAAAGGGTTCCAGACTCACTATAAACTAAAAAAGTTGTGGCAGAATAACCATTTTGGTGCTAAGTAGAGGGCCACACTTGGTAGATTATGTTAATAAAGTGAGGTACATTCTTGTTGGACAACACTAGTGGATAATTTTTCTTTGTGTGTTGCTCTTTATTTGCCAAGAAGGAAGCATGCAAGAAGCAAAGGTTGTCCCCCCCCTTTCAGTAATAATCTTTCTTACCCATGAGTGAGTTTTATGTTGACTAGATGAATGTTGGGTCCTCTTCATTGACTGGCAAGTGGTGGGATGATAATATTTATGAACCTATTAGAAAATCCAGGAATGATGGGAAAATCATGGACATTAGCATTAAAAAGCATGTTTCTCAAGAATGGTAAAAGTATTACATCCAATGTAAAGAGTGTGTTTTTGTGCTTGTCTGCATATAACTATTCCTTGATAAACTTGGCTATATGTATGAAGAAGTGGCAAGCACACTCTCCACATGTGATCTCTCTTTCATATTCATAGTCTTTCTTCTCATGCAATAGGCAACTATCCAAAAAAGGTTCACATATCAAAAGCATCTACATGCCTAGCTATTAAAAACGTTGTGACTTCTAGGTGAGTAGATAATCAAAGAGCAACCTCAAGGATACCTCCAACTCTAACCTATAGCTCTAACTCTTCATACCTCCACAAGCACCACCTTAATCTTTGAACATCATAAACAACAACCACAACTCCAAACTCCAAACTTCAACCTATATACAAAGCTGTAGCCACAACACCACGTACTCTCTACAAGTAGAATGGCCTTTTACACGTGCAAATTTATTTTACAAGCTCTTATTAGTGATAGGGTGATGTCTTTTCCTTATTGTGTTGCACATTCTCCTTCATGGGTGACTCTTTTTATAGGACCATAACACATTAGGCAACACACTAGTTTATCATACTCTCTCCCAAAAAACAAAAGCTAACCAAAGATATTCATGTCCATGAGCAATGGTGGCTATGGTGGCCAACCACCTTCATTCTTGACAATGTTGGTATGCTGCTTTGTAACAAAATCACATGCAATGTCAAATTTGGCATCAGCTAGACTCCAATTTCATCATGGAAGCCTCCAAAAATGATGTGATCTTCTCATCATTGAGGTGACGACCATGATAACATGTTTGTAGTCACAAGCATTGCATTTCATAGAAAATGCTTTTGCTAAGATTGTTCCCTTAGCCATAAGGGCTATGTCACATGCATCTGTATCCTTCATAGTTAATACCCTCCACACAAGTCCTTTGCACTCATAAATCACACCTTCCATCATCATGGATGTTCACATGATCACTCTATGTAGGTATATCTCTTCCGTAGAGTGTGTACATGGCCTTACATCACCAATACTCGCTAGGCCTCTCATGCTAATAGTTTATGCCTTTATGATCTCTTATTCACCTTTTTGATGATATCACTACTCCCAAACCCAAGATACCCAAGCTGAAAATCCTAAGTGCACCTTAGTGTCATGTAATCTCGAAGTTCAAAATTAGTATCCATGAAACTCGAACAAAAAACCACACTAATCAAGAGAAGAAACTTGGAATATTTCCCTAGAAAGAAAAACCATTTTTAACCTTCAAATTTTTGCTTATCCTAAATGCATAAAACCATCTCCATTGTATTTCAATGTGGCCAAATCCACAAGTTAATTCCATATTTGAAGTGCTAGTCACAAATTTGGGAAAAACCTCACACCAAGAGGCCCCTCATATTGTTGAATTCAACACATAAGATTTTGGGGAAAATTTTAGCTTTGAGGATTAAACATACATTGGTTGCATCCATAGAAGGCAATTCAACTTTGTGCATAGTAGGAGAATGCATGAAACAATCCTAATCTTACCTAAACTATGGATCTTGAGGTGATCTTGGTAGCTTGGAGGAGGTAGGTTTCATGTATGTAGCCTTGACCCACATAGGTGGCACTCTATGAGGACCCCAATGGTAAGCCTCCACATGTTCTATCCTTGACGGCATTAAAAGGGAGGGAATGAATCTTTTCAAAAGTCTAGATAATTCAACCAAAAACTAAGTATTTAATCAATGAGATGTGTGTGTGTGTGTGTGTGTGTGTGTGTGTGTGTGTGTGTGTGTGTGTGTGTGTGTGTGTGTGTGTGTGTGTGTGTGTGTGTGTGTGTGTGTGTGTGTGTGTGTGTGTGTGTGTGTGTGTGTGTGTGTGTGTGTGTGTGTGTGTGTGTGTGTGTGTGTGTGTGTGTGTGTGTGTGTGTGTGTGTGTGTGTGTGTGTGTGTGTGTGTGTGTGTGTGTGTGTGTGTGTGTGTGTGTGTGCGCGCGTGCGTGCATGCGTGCGCGCGCGCATGCATGCAATTATGCATGCAACTATGATTGTGTGTGTGTGTTTTTTTTTTTAATAAATGGAAAAAGTAGATGATGTCTAAATAGAAACCATAACATGTGTTACAAAATTGATTGATTAGAGGTACTAGTGGATGAATTTATGTACATAAATCTCAACATTATGAGGGGAGGGGTATACGAGAGATGATGTATAGGGGGGCCACTAACATGCATAGAATTATTAAAATCTAGACTTGTAGTACCATGTACATAAAAGACATAGAGAGGCCATGCCTCTTACTACAAAACTGGTGGTAGATGGGTAGTAAGGACTAACACATGCAAAACTTATATTATAAGTGTCAATGGGACAACCTTGTAGAACTGGCCAAGTAGATGTCTAGTAAGGACTATCGCAAGCAAACCTATGTTACAACTGTTAGTGGCACAACTCGTTACCATTACTTCAACAATACCCAACCATCTATATGTTTGTGCACAATTGATGACATATTCTACCCAACCATTGGACCTATCTTCCATCACTTGAAACCATGACATGAGCTTTTTCATCTTAGACAATGCAAGTTGAATAATTGTGCGGATAAAGAAGAAGAACTAGAGTTTAAGTTTCAAAATGACCATTCAAAAATTGTAGAGAAAAAAGTTAAGAAAGATGGCTTAATAATTTTGGTTAAGAAAACTTTGGCTAAATGAGAGTGATTGTACCTATGGCAGCTATGAGAGCTATAGCTTCATTGCAATTCCCCAATTATATCACGTGATTATCTCATGAGTTATTTAGTGTCTAGGTATTCATCTTCTAAACTAGCTCATATAAAAAACTTGGATGCTCAGTAAAATTGGAACTACTCATGTGCTTGGAGGTGACTTACAAGCAAATACATTGTAGTACAACTACCATAGGATAAAATCCATTTCTATTTGAAAGGCCCTAGGTAATAGGTCATTATAGTCATGATCTATCCGCAATAGAGTATGTATGTCCCTCATTTGAACCAATTTGCCTCAAACTAGGACATTGTCTTGACTAATAAATCAAAATGCTAAACATGGTGATTTGTAGCACATGCATTAGAGCATTAATATCCTCTAGCAATAACCATCTCATTAGAAAAGCCCATGATGGCTTCAATTTTAGCAATGCAAGTGGTCTTCTCTTATTTTAAGTGCCTTATCATGTCAAGGCACCCATGTTGCTTGTGTTGGCATACCATGAGCATGCATGATGGAAATAGTGTTCTTACGAGCCATGTAGCATGTTAGACCTAAATAATTATCTTCTAGTAGACTAGCCACTAGGAAAATTATCTTGAGCATGCAACTTAGCCGCCCATATATTACTACACTGACAGTACCTGCCATTGCACACTGTAGGTGGTGAGTGCCTGTCACAGTCACTTATTCTTTATTTTTTTAGTGACAGTTTGAATAAAGGAAGGCCCGGCCACACATTGTGGTTGTTGGAGTTCCCACTTTGAGTTTCTCTCTCTCTCTCTCTCTCTCTCTCTCTCTTGTTCTTGCTCTCCATCCACCATAGCTCTCACTGCCAAGCTTCTTCCTCCTGGGCTCTACTTCCCTTTCAACTGGTATCAAAGCAAAGGCATTGGAGCTTGCCTGGCATTCTCTTCAACCCGCATTTGAAGAGCTTCAACTCGAGCTTCAATAAAAGCCATGGCACCTTCATTTGCAAGTATGTTTTGATCTCCCGCCTCCTCCCTATCTTCCAGCCTACATTCGGCACCTTGCAAGGCTGCATTGGAGCCCCCTGATCATTGCCAAGTTCTCAGTAGCACTATTGAATACCCCCTAGCCCCCGAGAGTAGCTAGTGCAAAATGCGGCGCATTTTTAGGGGGCTAGGCTGATCCACTCATGGCATTTCCATCTCCTTCCCTAGCTTCTCGGCATTGTTTGCAACCTTCCCGATCATCTTCGGACTCCCCGGCATTGGTTCTTGGCTCCCAGCGATCGATACAAGTGCTTCCACCTTCAGTCATTGCTGTATACATAGTTGAGGGCTGTCAAAAACAGGGCATCACTTGACATTTGATGTTTGATGCTTCTTGGCATTGCATGTTTGATGCCTATTGATGCCCCATGATGCCCGGATGTTATGGGATGCTATGTCTATGATTTCGGATTGATTTGGAGCAAATTTAGGCACTGATTGAGCTTCATTTGTTAGTGAATATGCTATTGTAATACAGTGGACTCAAGCTCATTTACTTGGTGTATGCATTGGTTCTTCGATAACGGGGTGCTTACTTGAGATTTGAATGATCATATCCATGTATTTGGAGATTGTCAAATGCTTCTTTTTGGTTTTGGAATGAATTTGAGCTTGGATTAGGCTCCATATTGGTCATCATTCACTGGCATTGGGATTGAGTTGGCATGCTTTGGACCGGTTTATGCCTACTGTCATTGCTTGACATTTAAGCTTCTTGCATTTATGCTTTGGTCAGATATGGATGCCACTTGGTTTGCCCATGCTTGACAGTCACTTGGAGCTTCGTCTTTGGATGTATTTGAACGTTTTGGACCTACTAGGCATTACATTTGGTTGTCAACTACATGCTATAAGACAGTGGGCTGAAGCTCATTTACATGGTGTATACATTGGTTCTTTGATACTGGAGATTTGAATGATCATATCGATGTATTTGGAGATTGTCAAATGCTTCTTTTTGGTTCCGGAATGATTTTGAGCTTGGATTAGGCTCCATCTTGGTCATCATTCACTGGCATTGGAATTGAGTTGGCATGCTTTGGACCGGTTTATGCCTATTGTCATTGCTTGACATTTAGGCTTCTTGCATTTATGCTTTGGTCAGATATGGATGCCACTTGGTTTGCCCATGCTTGATAGTCACTTGGAGCTTTGTCTTTGGATGTATTTGAGCATTTTGGACCTACACGGCATTACATTTGGTTATGCTGCATAACAAATAGACGCTCATTTTTGTCTTCATTCTGTCGTGAAGATGATGCATAGTTTCCTTGCTGCAAATTACCACTACGAATATCATCCTTCTTTGCATAGCAATGGGCTGCAATATGGCCTATTTTGCCACAATAATGGCAAACAATAGCAGAATTTCTAGAACCTCTATTCTGCCATCCAGCTCTTCCTCTAGAGCTCCCCCTGTCTCTAAAGTTTCCTCGACCTCCTGAAACTTGCATTTCACCAAATTGTTGATTGAACCTGTTTTGCTAGTTATCGCCAACACGTCCCATACCACGGCCTCTCGAAGATGATCTACCACGTCCTCTTCCTGAACTGGAGTAAAATGCTTGGACATGTTCACCATTTCTTTTAGACGAATCACCCTGGATATTGATCTCTTCAGTAATCATGAGAGAGATCAGCTCATCAAAATCTAGAAATGGCTTCTGTACATATACTAAAGTAACAAATGATTTCCATGCCTTCTCATTGTTAAGACCACTCAGAGTGGATGAAACCAAATCATCATCATTCGGCATTGCATCAATCATTGCTAAAGCATCTGCAATTCTCCTCACCTTCAATACATACTCATTGACAGACATTTTCCCTTTCTTCAAGGCATTCAACTCTTGCTTGAGTTGAATCTTTCATACCTTTGTATTTACTGAAAACATGCTCTCAAAAATTTTCCAAGCTGCATGTGAAGTTTTTGCATTCCTGATATGTCCTAGCATAGTATTATCAATGACTATAGATAGCCAGTACATCACCTTTTTGTCTTTCGCATTCCACTATTTCCATGCTTTTAACTCATCTGCAGTCGGAGGGATACCCAGCTCTGGCTCCTTTTCTTCACCTGAAACAAATTCATAAAGGCCCTTTCCAATGAGGAAGTTCGTCACACGAAACTTCCATGAAGGGTAGTTGTTCTTGTCGAGCTTCTCAATTATGGGATTTCCACTATTCTCTACCATTATCACAAACAAGGATATAACACAGCAAGCTAGTCTTCTGCAATCTTCCACAACACATGCACAGCAATATACCAAGCAATCTTTTTCACTGATTGCTCAATAGTACATGTAATCTGCAATCTGTATGCAGATAAACCTTATGTTTTCTTCCTGCAAACACCTCAAAAATTACAGATTCGCAATCTGTAACCTGCGCACCCACTTTTGGTCAATACAGCCGAAATCATAGTCTACCTTGAAACTGTTGTCCGCAACCTTGCGGCTCTAAAACGAGGCGTGAAATGCCCAAATAAACTGCGGAAAAGCTAGAAAGGGCTATTTGTAGAATATACAATGATCTGCTCACAACACTAAATCTCACAGCAATCTGAGATTTTTGCTCGACCTTGCTTCCGGTGCCTCCACAGGCACTATCCAAGAGAGAGAGTGGAAGAATGGGAGAGCTTCTTACTCGTTGCTTGCTTACTCAAACCTTGCTTCTTCTCCTTCACTTCAGCCTTCAAAATCAGCCTCTCTCAGTGGCACGACTCTGATACCATGTCAAGAATCGTGTGATGGGGGGATTTTCTTGAGTTGCTGCATCAAACACACACTGTATACACAAGAGGAAGCTCGCTCAAGAACACAAGAAGAGAGATGGAGGCCAAAACGTTTTCTTGCTAATTTTTCTTCTTTTTCCACACACTATACAATGTACACAAAGTATAGATAAGATACAACATAAAAAAAAGTGGCCTACTAAGTCACATGTGCATAACCGACTACACTAATCGATTGGCGCTATATCTTTGCTAGCTGTAGGTAGGTGTAACAAACTAAATATAATAAGTGATAAGTCAATGGCCATGTGAGTATCATAACGACCACCAATGTGCTAAGTGTAGACGTGCGGACCCATCTAGCCAGGTGATCCATCATCAATGTCTGCACATGTTGAGCTTGCCATCTCAACAATGTTCACTGGAGGATGACAAATAAAGTTAAATCAATACATCTATGAGGAGGTTACAAAGGTTATATTGGCTGACCGAGTCATGGTTATAGGATGCTCTAGTTGCCGCAACTACAAGAATGATGGATTATCTAATATTCCCCTAAAATATAGATTTTTGGATATCCATTCCTAGAATCCTAATTACTATGTAATGGATGTATCGCAATGCCATGCCTAAGTTGTAGTAGGGAATCCTCTTCCAAGAATAATATGAGCTTTCGAGCTACTCGAATAATGTATTCCCTTCCTATTGACATAAAGAATTATTTTTGTCCACCCACTGTAATCAAAACTAGTTGTCTCCTTGGTAATCGAGAATAGTGGGAAGATATTATCCATTTGATGAAATTTTTAAACCTTAGTAGAAACAGAGTTAACTAATCAAGGTGACAAAGTCAAAGGAAATTCCCCGAATTTCAACCATTGTATATATATCGGCTATGCATCCAAATGGCGAAATAATTTTTAACTATCTTATAATGAATATATGATTCTTATCTCTCCTATCCAGAATGGCAATATGGGGTGGATTGATTGAAGGTAATCGCCCTGACTATAGCAAAGATCAACCTTAAGTGAATCCAATGGATAGAGAACTCAAAGGCTCATGAAATCATCGTGTAAGCAGGAAATCAACTAAGTTCATCTCAATTGATGGAATTTCTATTCTAGGGAGCATTCCTCATCATAAGGATATCTAGACCTTCGCACTAAATATCAAAATATGGATATACACGCTATAACTACAACCAGTGAGTTCTGCTAAGTTACAAAAAATCCACGGGTAAGTCGAAATAATTTCTAACTGAGACTAAAACTCTCTTAATGTGTAAACATTGATCATTATTAGAAAGAATAAGTAGTACATAATTTCCTCATAAATTAATGAGGTAGATTAATATATTTTTTAATATTATTGGAGAGAAAATTGATCTTGAATTTTTCATAATCCCTAGGACGTCACCTTGAACCTCAATATTACAAAAGCTCAAGAGAGGAAATATCTTCTCAAGCAGTGCAAGCCACCGGAATTTGATGGGGTAAGGGGAGGGATATTCCAACCGAGGCAAAAACATGGATAGAATCTATGGAAGACTATTTCATTGCTACATGGATTGCACCATCAAATCAAGCAATGATCACAAATTAAAACTCACAGGAGATGCCCATCTTTGGTGGAAACAGTGGTGCAAGGACCAAAGAACGTCTGAAAGCACTATCACTTGGGACAAGATTAAGAACATTGTGCGTGGGAGATACCTTCCACCCATATATCAAGCCCAAAATATGAATGACTTTTTCAACTTAAAGCAACTAAGCTAAAGTCTAGAAGCTTACTACTCCAAATTCGTAACACTTCTAAAAGATGCACCTATGATGGATGTTTTGCAACAAGTATCCAAATTTTGCAATGGTCTAAATCTGCCCCTAAATACACGCCTTGAGTCAATGAGATCATCGGATTTACAAGATGCACTGATTCGAGTAGCCCCAATAGTTCAGGAGATGGAACAAAGACTAAGAAATGCAAAAAGTTGGAACAAAAACCATCAGAGAAGAGCAACTTCCAAGGATATGCAAAAAGATCCCAAGGGCAGCATCAGCCAAACAAGACAAAGAGAGCCAAGTCAAATTCCATGGGAAACTTTATACCCACATGAAAAGACAATGAGGCTCCAAGGTGCTTCTATTGCAAGGAACCATGACATTTCAAGAAGCAGTGCCTAAATCTTGGCCCAAACAACCACCAGGGTCAGTTTCGTGGGCAAAACCAAGATGCCAGGGGCAAGGTTTCTGGAATAAACCCGAAAGAGGTCAGCAATGACAAAGATCCTAAGATGGAATCTGATATGGAAAGAGCAAGAGTACATGCCACTCTCAGTAAGAAGGGTGCAAATCACCAAACCACCATCTTGGCTAAGAGATTATGTGGATGTTTTTCCTTTCCAAAAGACCTCACAGAACTTCCACCAACAAGAGAAGTAGACCACGAAATCCAACTCATTCTAGGTGCTACCCTTGTCACCAAGCGGCCCTATCGGATGTCAATTCCTAAAGCCATTGAGCTAAATGAAAAACTCAAGTAGCTATTAGACCAAGGATACATCTGTCCAAGTAATTCACCATGGGGAGCCCCGTACTATTTCAGAAAAAGAAAGACGGAACACTCCACCTTTGTATTGATTATCGTGGATTAAACCATGTGATAGTGAAAAACAAATATCCAATCCCCAAGATAGACAAGTTGCTTGACCGAATCAAGGGAGAGAAGGTCTTTTCAAATATCAAAAGGCTATTATAAAATAAGAATCAAGGAAGATATCCCAAAAACTACTTTTAACACAAGGTACGGTCATTATGAGTTTATTGTGATGTCATTTGGATTAACAAATGCTCTTGCAACCTTCAACAAGTTAATGCAAGACATTTTCTAACCCTACCTTGAGGGCTTCATCCTCATCTTCTTCGATGATATCTTAACATATCTAGGATTCATAGTATTAGTAAATGGAATTTCAATGGATCCTGCCAAGGTCCAAGATGTACAAGATTGGCCACCCCCAACAACGGTTAAAGAAGTGCCAAGCTTTCTAAGGCTAACAGGTTGGCATAGAGTCTTCATTAAACATTATGCCTTGATCATCGCACCTCTCATTGATCTTCTCAAGAAGCATGCCTCCATTATATGGACGTTCACTAAACAATCTAGCTTTGAAAATCTAAAGCATTCTTTGGTAACCACCCCTATTTTAAGGCTACCTAACCTAATCAAGAAGTTAAAAGTCATAATTGATGCAAGCTCCCTTGCATTGGGTTGTGTGCTTATGCAAGAAGGGCATCCAGTAGCCTATGCTTCAAGAAAATTGAAGATCCACGATATGAACTATGCCACACATGATCTAGAATTACTTGTTGTAATTCATGCCTTTAAATTATGGAGAGATTACCTACTTGGTAAAAAGTTTTATTTAGTCATTGATCATAAAAGACTGAAGTGGATTTTTACTCAACCAGATCTCAATATAAGACAATCCCAATGGATTGAGATCTTGCAGGAATTTGACTTTGAAATCAAGTATAGACAAAGCAAGGAGAATGTGATTGTGGATGCCCTAAGCCGTAAATCATTTCTTAATACTCTAATCCTAGAGAAACCCTCTAGGGCAAGAACTCTTGCTACAATAATTTCAATGCCCAGCAACAACTGTATCATAGAAATGGCTAAAGAAGAAGCAGTGAAGGATCTAAGCTATCAAAGAATGTTAAGAGAGATTTAAGGATTCAAGTCTAAAACTCAAGTCTAAGTACTAAGATTTTTCCATAAGCGAAGAGCTTGCCTATTTCAAGACAAGACTTTGCATTCTTGCAAGCCAAGAACTTAAGAAGAAAATACTTTGGGAAGCTCACGATTCTCCATTTACAGGTCATCTTGGATATGCTAAGACTCTTAATACAGTTAGAAGAAGCCTCTATTGGGAAAGACTTAAGGGTGGCATACTCAAGTATGTCACCGAATGCCTAAACTGCCAACGAATTAAGGCCAAATGTGTCAAGTTGCCAGGAAAGCTCCAACCACTTGACATCCCTCAAATGAAAAGGGAGTATATTAGCATGGACTTCATAGTTGGATTATCCCTAGTACAAGGAGGATATAACTCCATAATGGTAGTCATTGATATGCTAACAAAAGTTACATAGCTTATTCTTGGAAAAACCAATTACAAGGATTTCGATATCACCAAGCTTTTCATTAAGAAAATTTTTAGATTACATGGATTACTCCAAAGGATCATCAGTGGCTGTGATTCTCTCTTCATGCCAAACTTTTAGAAGATTTTGTTCAAAGCTCTAGGAACCCACCTCTGCTTTAGTACTATTTACCATCCCCAAACCGATGGTCAAATAGAGCAAGCCAATCAAGTTATTGAAGACATACTAAGAGCTTACTATAATAGGGAGTCCAAATGATGGATCCAATGCCTACCCTTAGTTGAATTCGCCTACAATGCATCATGCTATCAAAGTATTCAAATGACTCCTTTTCAGGCATTTTATGGGCAAGATTATCTTACACCATTAAATTTTTCCAATCCTACCCTACGAGTAGAAGGATTTAGGCAAATGCTAGAAGAAATGGATCAACAAGTATCGATAGAAGGCATATGCCAATCAATGAAGACAAGAATGAATTTTCAAAGAGGGTGACATGGTTCTCATTCGAGTTCATCCAAAGAAAAATTTCTTATCTTTGGGGGAATTCAAGAAGCTAATTCCCAGGTATTGTGGACCATATAAGGTGCTAAAGTGTCTAGGGCCAAATTCACACAAGCTGCAAACTCCCTAAAAACTTGAAAGTACATAATGTCAGTCTATTGAAATTTGAAAGCATATGTTCCTAACCCTTACCATGTACTTAATGGCCAAAAAATTGTGATGCCAAGTCAAGGATTCCTTGAACGTCAACCAAAAAAGATACTTGATATGCAAGAGAAGACTCTAAGGAGAAAAACCCTTGAGGAGTATCTCGTCCAGTGGAAAGACTACCCTGAAGAGGATGCTACTTGGATTGATGAAAAATCACTATGTAACCAATATCCCTAGTTTCATTCGAGATGAGGACATCTCGATTCCTCTAAGGGAAAAAGGATGTGATATTTTGGCTTTTATTTTTAATATTCTCAACTTCTCGTAATTAGATTTGGAGAGTTTTAGACCATTAAATAGAGGGAGTCTCGAATAAAATAATTTGAATTTCATAATACGACACCTTCCAAGGCTGATAAAATCTATAGACATTATTCATGTAAATTTCCATATGCACAATAGTCATGGCTCATAAGTCAAAACTTACTAAGCATATTTAAAACTTGGGAGACTAAGGAAAGAAAGAAAGAAAAAAGCTTAAGCTTTAAAAGAAAGCTTATGAGGAAGGAGAAGTCGACGAACAAGTTGCCTCCCCCCCTTTTTTTTCATAAAAACAATGCAAATATTCTCTCTCTCTTCCAAAATTGGGAGAAGCTAAAAGCACGAAGAAAAGCTAGATTTCTCCTCCTCAATCTCAACAGAAGACTCCAACAATCTCCCATTTTTCTCAGTTCGACAAGAGGCCTAGATTGGAGCAAGATCATCCGAGAGTCACACAAATCAGTCATGGCATCTTTGGTAGCCTCTTTGGACCTCAAAGATCAAATTGCCAACATCACATTGCATCTTGAAAGCTTCCAGATTGTTGGATTGCCAAGATACCCTCCACAAACAACTCTTCTTCTTGGACACAACCCTTAAACCCCCTCTTCTTCAATTTAACTATAAATATGGGGCATGAGGAGCCGTTGGGAGGCAACCTAAACCAAGAGAAGAGACTTTTCTCGAACCAAGAGTGAGGAGCAAGAGGGAGTGAGGTAAGAGAGTGCACGGATGGAAATTCTTGTCATGAAGATCAGGAGGATACTCTGCCGGCTCTTGAAATCGAATCCCCATCCCTTCTACCTTCACTTCCCTATGGAATCGAGACTCTACTCAAATTTTCTCTCAATTCCTAGTGATCACAATCCCCATCAATCCAATTTTTTCAAATCTCCTCTTCAATCTCATGATTAAAAACCATGGCCCAGAAAAAGAAAATTATAAAGGTCGTAGAGCGGGAATTGCTAATAATGTTGCAGGTGCAACCACTACAAATGGAATGGTGAGTATTGGAATTACAAATGAAGCTGTGAATACCATCAACCAAACACTCATCATAAATCCCCAGGTATCGTATTTTGATATTAAAAATAGCCATTAGATCATCATCCTATGGGTTGATAACGAGAAGCTGTATTTGTAGAATATGACCTTTTTTATTAAAAAAATCTCATGCATAAAATTTATTAGAGAAATTATTAACCACAAATTTCAAGGGATAATCTAGGTTTATATGAGATGTACCAAGGAAAAGTACAAGGAAGATATTGCGCTTCCTAAAAATATATATTTTGTATTGAGCTAACATAACCTTTGATGGATAAACATGGATGCTTATTCTCGGTATATAAAAGGTCTTGAGATGAAATTGTTGAAATAATAATTTTCATAATAAAACTAACCAAGCTTTTTTTTTGAAATTATCGTAGGGTAAGGACCCACAAAACTCCATTGAGAAAAGACCATCACGGAAGTTGTTCTCAAAAGTAGAATTCTTGCTTAGATTCAACCCAAACTAGATCCCAAGGGAAGGGTAATCCGAGAACATTATTGGAAGATATTGCCACTTATGTTGAGTTTTTCCTTAATATTATTATTTTAGAGAAGAATTGTTTAAAGTTTATTTATAATGCATTCGAAATAAGACGTTTGTGATTGTAAGCTAGGTACTAATCTTTTCTAAAATCATCATGCTAAAAGATGGATAATTGGGTACAGGTCGCCGGCCGAGGCAATATTTCGATGAGCACAGAACACCGACTAAGGCAATGTTATTTAATGGCGCTAGACCTCCCCAAGGCCAGCATGGATAAAACCTACTCCAAGGAGTTTTTTTTTTTGTTAGTGAGTATAGACCAATCATGGCGTGAAAGGTCTTATCGTAGGGAACTCTAGTTGGCAGGAGGAGCTAAGGATATGAGGGGGCTCTGGTCACAGAATCCTTAGTCTCTTACAAATTATCAATTACCCTTGAAATCCAGATAGTATTCTAGAAGTTCCAATACTAGTCTAGAAACTGAACTTGGAGAGAATAATACCTTCGGGTTGAAATCACATCTAGCTAGGATAGAAAACATTGTATAAGATATTTTCTCAAATGAACTATTGAGAAGGAATTTCTTTACTATGTCTTTGTGTCATGAAATAAAGGCGTGTAACGAATTTGTCAAATCTAAAGTGGTAGGTATTTAGGTTATTAAAATACTCTACCAAGGGAAGCAAGAGGATGGATCCTCAATGGATCCAGAACTACGTTTGGGTGGACTCGGAAAGCTGTGAGCGTTTCTCAAAGGAAAACTTTGCATTTATAAATAGGTAAACATATGACCACTAGATATAAAAAAACCCAACTTGCATTGCTTTAGGGGGCCAAAATGGGATTTTGCCTCATGGGCAGAAAGGCTGAGGTGCCACAATCCCTTCGTCTCCCATTCTCTTTGAACCAAGTACAATGCGAGTCTGTTTGTATACAATTAATTCTATAAGAAGTGGAAACTCAAATTGATGATAGTAATCAACCATTAGTAGTTGATTTGATCCACAATAAGAACCCAAAACTCATGTCGATCCTCATGGGGGGAAAAGAAGATACCACATAGATTGTCCAAAAAACACTATGTAACCAATATCCCTAGTTTCATTAGAGATGAGGACATCTCGATTCCTCTAAGAGGGAGAGGATGTGATATCCCGACTTTAATTTCAAATCCTCTCAACTTCTCGAAGAATGGACCTCAAGAACTCTAAATCATTAAATAGAGAATATCTCAAGCAAAATGACCCAAGGATCATAACCCGATATTTTCTTGGATTGAAAAGGATTGTAGCCATTTGTTATCCCCCCCCCCCTTGTGGGCCCCATAAGACTCCACTTTTTTTTATTAAAAGAAATCGTTCTAACAGTGCCCCTACCCACACCGCCACAGCTGGTGGACGGAGGGGGAGGTGCAGTTAAAAATAGATTTTTTTCATTTCTTTTTCATTCTGCTTTATTTTTTGTTGTGCCTTCTTGTCCTTTTCTTACCAAGTTTGAAAAATAGCAAATCCCATATTTTTTCCGACCAACTTGATGCAGTGCATCAAGTTTGCATCACTGAGGCAAGGTTTTTGAAAAAAGACTCCAAAATCGCAAGTTTTTTCAAGCGAGTTGATACAATGTATCAAGTTCTCTTCCTTATGTGTTTGGTTCTTTGGTGCCTAAGGAGTAAGGTTTCACGCTTTTTTTCCGTCTTTATTGAGATTGTCATGCTCAGATTCATTAGGATGATCATGTCTAGCCATAGTCATGATCAATATCACTTCGCAGCTATTGACACAATCATTTCAACAACCATGGTATGTCAATAATTATAACAATTCTCAAATACATACATCGATCCACACATCATCCTTTCATGCTAAGCTAGAAGAACTATTATCTTGCTTGTGGACTATCCAAGGAGTTTCTCATTGTGTTCATTGTGATGGATGCTCCCTTGGATAGGTCACTATGACTTTCAAGTTATTGGATGCTATGGAGATAAATATACTTGCAAACTTATAGGTAGACTTTATTCCCCACCTTGCTATTATTGTGTATCAATTCTATCATGCTTTTGCTATCTATGATTCACTTGTAATCTAAGTGCTTCTAGATTTATTAAGCATACTGATTGGTATAATTATAATAGTTTCTAGATTAATCCATACGATTATGGTCATTGTCAACTCTAACCTTTCTTCACTTTTATGATTTGGATTTTGATTACCATTTTTATTATCAAATTGGTGACAAGTTTAAGGTTGATTATTCTATTGCAACTATTTTGATTGTGGACTATGATAGTTATGATAATCTTGATGATATTGGTGACCATGGTTGTGATTGGTATACAAACGATTGTGATCATGGACATGACGATCTCAAAGTTGGTACATTATCCATCTTACATTAATATACTTTTTGAAGTTTTTGATCTGTTGCTTCCTGTAGCCTTGATCAATCAAAATCATCTCTCTTTTATTTATAATTAGATTGGTTTAAGGGAGTTTTCCAAACATGCTATTTGCTTCTTGCAAGTATTTTACTATAATGTGGCCTATTGTTATACAGAGAAAAGGACATGGACAACCTAGGGCAAAATCATCAAACATAGGAGCTTGGGATAAGGTACACACATTTTTTTGGTTTACTTAATTGTATTTTTATGTAAATTTACAAGTTGGATATCAATAATTTTCAATAAATTTTAAAAATTATAGTTATAATTACATACATTTTTACAATTAGACCTTTTATTTTTATATTTTTGTAAAAAACTTTATCTAATGTATTAGTCACTACATATCCAAGAATTGTTAAAATATTAAGAATTTATTGTATAATATATTGTATCATACAAAATAATAGAATATTTTAATTATATTTTCTATTCTACTTCATAGTTTTTGTATATTTTTCATTTGAATTGGTAAATTACATTTGATACATAAGTAATTTATACATCATATATATATTACAAAATGCATATTCTAACCCCAATTTGATGCATTGCATCAAGTTTCCTTTATAATTGACCGTTTACAATGGCATTTCATATTATGTATCAAGTGATGTTGTGATTCATGTGACATTCATTCACCACTTTTGGTGCAATGGGTTGAAAATTGTCATAAGTTTTTCACCCACTTGATGCAATGCATCAAGTGGGATTGAAAGTCATGACAATTCATTCTCTTTTTTATGCAATACATTAAGTTGGTATGAGTTTGTTGTAAATTTTATACAAGGTTGATGCATTGCCTCACGTTGGTATGGTGTGATTTTCTATTTTAAATTTATACGAAGCATGAAGTAGGAGATGATCAATTGTGATACTTTATTATCTTCTTAATACACTACATCAACTTGGTGTGAATTCATGGTAAATTTTATACTAATTTGAGGTATTACATCGAGTTAGTGTAAATTTTATTTTATTTTATACTAATTTGATGCATTGCATCAAGGTTTTTTTTTAAATATATACTAACTTAATGCAATGCATCGATGTCTTTTATATTTCGTTACATTTTTGTTCTCCAGTGATGTAATGTATCAACTTGATATAATAGCTATATAGATTTCATACCTACAACTAATGTAGTGCATCAAGTGGCTAGTTTATTTTACAATTGTTTACTTCTACTTGAAGAATTACATCAATTTTATATTGCTTTTAAAAAAATTATCTTTTACTTTTCACTAAATTTCTTATTTAGTTGATGTAATACATCAATTTGTTAGACTTTTTAGTATGTTTTTAATACCTACTTGACACAATGTATCAATTCTTTTGTATTTAGTGATAGTTTTATTCTTTAATTGTGTAATGAAAGAAGCTGAGAGGAGAGAGAAGGAGAGCTGAGGAGAGAGAAAGAGAACAAGAAGAAGGAAAAAAACTAGAAGAGGAGAGAGAAAGAGAGAAAAGAGGAGAGAAGGGAGAAGGAAGCCATGGAAGCTGGAGATGAAGGTGAAGAGTGTGATCTTGATAATAACTGGTTGCCCTAATCTGGGACTCTTACACCTTAAATACCCTGGTCAGTATGAGGGAGTGTCTAAACCCTAGTCGGTGTGTATCTCTCTTGTTACAATCCATCCCTACTACTCGAAAGGTTTTTGCCCTCAAAAATAAGGAGAAATAGAGGGGAGTGATGGGTGGGCTAAGAGAGGGTTGCAGAGTACTACTCAGAGCCCTTTGACAATGAAAATTAGGTGTGGAGAGACTAGGGACAGCATGCAGTCCGGAATCGGTTTGTTGAAGTAAATTGGTTATAACTTTTGACAGGCTACTCCAAATAGGGCATACCATATGTTGAAATGGAGCTTATGATGAGTAGTTTCAATCTATGTAGAATGCACATGCATGTGATTTGAGTAAGTACAAAATTGTTCTAAAACAGTGTGCAATCTGCGAGCGGGAAGTGGGCAATTTGGGGCATGATTGGCTAGTCTTCCAGCCGTTGGGGTTCACGGAGGTAGGGAAATTCATTGAGGATGGTTGTTGGGAGCTAAGAGGCTTCTTCCAAGGGTAGACCTTGCCATTTGATGACGTATTCTTTGATGGATCAGGATCATAAGTGCTTATCTTGCTGCCCAATGTCAGAGAGAGAAACAGGGAGAGAGAAAGAAGAGAGAGAAAGACTGCAGAGGAGAGAGGAAGACTGTAGGAAGAGAGAGAATAAGAGTGAGGAGGAGAGAGAAAGACTAGATTTAGAGAGAGAAAGACAAGAAAGATGAGGAAGCCATAGAAGCTATGAGCAAGAAGGGAGAGAAAGACTGTAATTGTATTAATGTGTCAAAAAGATATGAAAAATTACATCTTCTCTCCTTTTATACCAATGTCAGTGTAACATGGCATATTATCAACATTTTTAACTATTCCCAACTTCTTACAATCCATCCCTTCCCAAAAGTTTTTGTCCTAAAAAACAAACCTAGAAATAACTAGAGAGGAGATGGATAGAACAAAGTACTACTCTGTTTTACAGCTTTACAAATGGGAAACGAATGAAGTATGACCATTACAAGAGCTGAATTTGAAGAACGGAAGTAAGGCTCAACTATATACATGATTTGAAGTACTTCAGAAACAAATGGAGCCATAAAATCTTCAACAAATAGTCCCATAACAAAGTAGACAGCTTGTTGAATAAACAGTCCCTGCTGGACCACATCTGCCATAACTTTTGATAGAAGTGTCCAAATGAGATGTACCATATATCAAAACAAGCTCTTCAAGAGTACTTTAAGCCCATGTAGATAGATTGATTCTGAAAATTAGGTACAATAAAAACGGTTCTAAAACAGCGTGCTGTCATGAACCAATCTCCATCAATACTAGCTCCATAATCAATAGGCTTCAGCCCCACCAATGTCTCCCTCAAGTATGGATACTCATCCAATATAGAATCAGGTCTCCAAGAAGCCTCTTCAAAGGGTAAACCTCTCCATTTGATCAAATATTCCACAATAGAACGTGATCGAAGCTTCTTTTCACGCTGACCTATAACAACCTCTGGGATGTACTGAACAAGGCCATCTTCATCAATAGGTGGCAGCTCATCAACTATATCCACTGGATCACCATAATAGTGCTTGAGCTGACTAACATGGAAGACGTTATGAATCTTTGTAGAAGAGGGAAGCTCTAGTTTGTATGCCAAATCTCCAATCCGCTTAAGGATCCTGTAAGGGCCATAAAATCTGTGGGCAAGCTTATTACTGGATCCATCTTTCAACATAGAGTACTTGGATTTGGGCACCTTCAACAAAACCAGCTCTCCTTCTTGAAACTCTAAAGGCCTCCTCTTCTCATCAGCATACATCTTCATTTGATCTTGAGCCTTCCTTAGATTCACCTTGCATTGCTGAAGAAGGGTCTGCATTCTTGCCAACTCTTCCTTCCCATGAGGATTGATCTTTTCATTGAAGATGACTGTGGGTAAGGGCACCTTGTAACCATACAAAGCCTCAAAGGGTGAAACTCCTATGCTCGCATGAGTGGAATTGTTATAAGCAAACTCAGCCAGGTGTAACCAAGAATCCCATGAGGTTTGGACATCATAGCAAAAATGGCGAAGATAAGTCTCCAACCATTTATTAACTCTCTCTGTTTGTCCATCAGTTTGGGGATGATAAGCCGCCAATGGAGCCAACGTAGTGCCCATAGATGTAAATACCGCTTGCCAGAAGTTACTCATAAACTTTGAGTCCCTATCATGGACAATCACCTGCGGTAATCCATGTAGTCTAAAAATATGCTCCATAAACTGATTGGCCACTTGAGAAGCAATAAACTGAATTTTTGTTGGGATAAAATGAGCTGCTTTGGTGAGTCTGTCAACCACCACATAAATACTATTCCACCCCGTCTTGGTAGTAGGTAAGCCAATGATAAAGTCCATAGTAATATGAGTCCATTTACCCGTAGGAATAGGCAATGGCTGTAACAAACCTCCTGGCTTATGGGTGCTATCCTTATTTTGCTGACAAGGCATACACTTCATAACGAAGTCCTTGACATCTTTCCACAGTCCTTTCCAATAAAAGCTATTACTGATCCTGTCATAAGTCTTGAAAACTCCCAAGTGTCCAGCTAAAGGCGAAGAATGTAACTCCTCCATAATTTTCCGCTTGAAAGAAGAAGTAGAGGGAATAACAATCTTGCCCTTCCACCAAATAAGACCATTTTTAAGCTGGTAGTGCGAGTTTTCTTCCATAAGACCTTGCTGTAATTTCTAAAAGATTTGGCCGAATTCCTCATAGGCAAAAGAAATTCAGCCAATCAATTGGATTAGAGTAAACAAAGACATCAATCAATGTATTCAGTCAATAGGATTCAAGTGTTATGCTGAAATTTCAGATTGAAGCCTCTAATTCACTGATTGGAACTAATATGCATTAAGCAAGCATTGCATTCATGAATAGATGGATTCAAGCAAAGGTTGGCTGAGAATTTGATGAATAATGTTCAATTCTTTAATCTCTCAATCAAATGGATTAAGCTCAGCAATTGGATTAATGAGAGAGATTAAGAATTGAAGAGAAATACATTGACATGGCTGAAGATGACTTGTCAAATGCTTGATAGAGCCCCCGGTTGTCCAATGTTGGTAAAATAATCCATAAGGCTTGCTTATCTGGTGCTTGAGACCAATCTTGAAGCTTCAAATGCTTGAAATTGAAGCATTAAACCCGTTTCCCCCAAATCTTTGCTCCATAGAAGCTCTTGATCTTGAATCTTTAACCATTCCGTACTTAATCCTTGCAATTTGTTGAAGAATCCTTGCTGAGATGATTCCACGGGCCAAAAGGATGAAGAATCTTCAAGAAATTGTCAAGAAATGAAAGCTTGGGCTGAAGCTTTCATGGCTGCCCATGGACTGTTCACCTAGGGTTTAAGAAGAGCTGAGGAATCCTTGAATGGAGCTGAGAATCTTAATATTGCTGAGGATTTATGTTTGAAATGGATCAAGAAGAGTGCCAGAGCTGAGGGGAAGCAAAGTGAGCAAGGGGCAGGGCTGGAATCAGCCCAAAAATTGTGCCGCAATTTTCAGGGCTGCTTCTGGCTCCATGCCAGTGGCAAACTTGAGCAACCATATGCTCATTCTAAAGGTCTTGAGCTGAGGAATCTATTCCATGTGATATTTGGCCAAGAAACATAGGGTTTAGAGAGATATGAACTGATCTTTAGGGCTGATCTTCCATGAAACCTGCAGGAAACTCTAGGAAAGGGGAAAGAGAAACCCCTCTTTTCAAAGTAACCATAGTTTGTTCCCAAACTAGGCCTAGCTAACCATCCTTTACCCTAGTTACCTTCAATTTTGCATAAAATTTGATGGCCTCCAGCCATTTAAGCCTTTACCCGCCATATTTGACCTTGGATATCTCCAGATGTAGTCACTTGCTAACTGTAGGTGTCCTGCAGCACTCCACTAGTCACTGTCTTGTACCATTTTTGTCTAAAATTGGTTTTGAAATAGGAAAATGGGACTGAAAATGGAAGAAAATAATGGATCAAAGACTAAAGCTCTGATACCACTTGTCAGAGAGAGAACCAGGGAGAGAGAAAGAGGAGAGAGAAATACTGCAGAGGAGAGAGGAAGACTGTAGAAAGAGAGAGAATAAGAGTGACGAGGAGAGAGAAAGACTAGATTTAGAGAGAGAAAGAGAAGAAAGATGAGGAAGCCATAGAAGCTGTGAGCAAGAAGGGAGAGAAAGACTTTAATTGTATTAATGTGTCAAAAAGATATGAAAATTTACATCTTCTCTCCTTTTATACCAATGTCAGTGTGACATGGCATATTATCAACATTTTTCACTATTCCCAACTTCTTACACCCAATGATTGCTTCAGGGACATATTGAGTGATGCCCTCTTCATCTATGGGGGGAAGTTCTTCCACATAGTCCATTGAGGAGCCTACAAAGGGCTTCAACTAACTGACATGAAACACATTGTGGATTTTGGTGGTACGGGGAGTCCTAAGTGGTAGGCCAAGTCGCCAATGCTCTTTAAGATTCTGTATGGGCCATAGAAGTGATGGGCTAGCTTGTTACTACTGTCGTCTTTGAGAGTTGAGTAGTGGGACTTAGGCACTTTCAAAAGGACCAATTCCCCCTCTTCGAATTCCAAATGCCTTCATTTTTCATCAGCATAGAGTTTCATGTGTGTTTGGGCCTTTTGAAGATTCATTTTGGATTGCTGAAGTAAAGCTTGCATGCGATCCAATTCAGCTTGACTTTGAGGATTGATCTTATCAGTAAACAAGAATGTAGGAAGGGGAACCTTATACCCATATAAGGCCTCAAAATGGGAAACTCCAATGCTAGAGTGTGTGGAGTTATTATATGCAAACTCAGCCAAGTGAAGCCACATATCCCAACTGTGTTGTACATCATGGCAAAAGTGCTTCAAATATGTCTTAAGCCATTTGTTCACTCTCTCAATTTGGCCATCAGTTTGAGGGTGGTATGTAGTGGATGGAGCAACCTTGGTCCCCATGGAGGTGAAAACTATCTGCCAAAGTTGCTCATAAACTTTGCATCCCGATCATGTACTGTGACTTGTGGTAAACCATGCAACTTGAAGACATTTTCCATAAACTGAGTGGTCACCTGAGAGGCAGTATATTGGACCTTAGTGGGGATAAAGTGGGCAGCTTTGGTGAGGCGATCAACTACCACATAGATATTGTTCCACCCTTTCTTAGTCACATGAAGGCTAGTGATACAGTCCATTGTGATGTGAGTCCATTTCCCTTCAGGGATAAGGAGAGGTTGCAAGAGGCCAGCGGGCCTGAGTGTACTATCCTTATTCTGTTGGCATGGAATGCATTTGGTCACAAAGTCCTTGACGTCCCTCCATAAGCCTTTCTAATGAAAGCTCTTGGCAATCCTATCATACATTTTGAAAACACCCAAGTGACCAATAGTGGGGCAAGAATGCATTTCTTCCATGATCTTCTGCGTGAAGGGGAAAGTGTACGGGATGACAATCTTGCCATGGGACCAAATAAGGCCATGCTTGAGCTAATATTGGGAGTTTTTAGCCATAACCCCATGCTGTAATTTTTGAAATGTGTGGCTGAAATGATCATCTAACAAGTAAGCCTCTTGGAGCTCTTCAACCCAATCACTATGCAATGTTGAGATAGAGGAGACTCTGCATGCCCACATTTGAGAGAGAGAATCAGCCACAATATTATCCTTTCCCCATGTGTGTGAAATTTCAAAGTCATAGTTCTGTAAGGTTGCCACCCATCGCCTTTGCTTAGAAGTCAAAGTAGACTGAGTCAAGAAGTATTGGAGGACTCGATGATCACTTTTCACTTGGAAGCGGCTGCCATACAAATAGTGGTGCCATTTCTTGATGGCATGGAGGATGGCCAATATCTCTTGGTCGTATACATTCATTTGCATCTCCTTCTCATCAAGCTTGTAGCTTTCAAATGCAATCACACCATGCTCTTGCAACAATACTACACCAATACCCCAGTCACTGGCATCACAATGAATCGTAAATAGCTTAGAGAAGTTAGGGCAAACAAGGATGGGGGCTGAAGTAAGTGCGTCCTTTAATTGTTTGAAGCTATGATCTGTAGTGGCAATGGTGGCATAGTGCTTAATGAAGCATCTGTAGAATGAAGCATCTGTAGGATGGGGGCTGAAGTAAGTGCGTCCTTTAATTGTTTGAAGCTATGATCTGTAATGAAGCTATGATCTGTAGTGGCAATGGTGGCATAGTGCTTAATGAAGCATCTGTAGAATGAAGATAGACCAAGGAAGCCATGCAAGGAAGTGGTGGTGGAAGGAGTGGGCCAATCCTTAACGCATTGCACCTTTTGCAGGTCAACCTGTATACCATTTTTGCTCACAATGTGTCCCAAGTACTCCATAGATGTCTGCATGAATATGCATTTGCTCTCCTTAGCAAAGAGTTGATGCTCTCTCAATATATCAAACACCCTCCAAACGTGTGTCAAGTGCTCTCTAGATGACTTCATGTAAATGAGGATGTCATCAAAGAAGACAAGCATGAACTTGAAAAGAAAGGGATGCAGGATTTTGTTCATGAGGCTTTGAAAGGTGGCAGGGGCGTTAGTCAACCCAAAAGGCATCACAAGAAAATGGTAAAGTCCACGATCAGTCCTGAAGGACGTTTTGACCTCATCTCCTGCCCGCATACAAATCTGATAGTAGCCAAAGCGCAAGTCAATATTAGTGAAAAAGCATGCCCCTTTTAACTCATCCAGCAAATCATCAATCCGTGGGATGGAATAGCGGTTCTTCACTGTAATTTTGTTCAAATCCCTGTAGTCAATGCACATGCAAAAGGAGCCATCTTTCTTTTTGACTAAGAGGACAGGGGATGCATAGGGGGAAGGACTCGTTTCAATGAAACCCATCTCCAACAACTCCTTGATTTGCTTTGCAACCTCTTCACGCTCGCACTTGGAGAGTATATAGGGGGTTTGTTCACTGGCTTGGAATGGGGCTCTAGGTCAAGTGGGTGGTCCACTTGTCTCTTGGGAGGGAGGGATGTAGGCATCTGAAATAAGTCATTGTATTCCTCAAGTAAGGCCTACAAGGCAGAATCATGTGATACTACAAAGGGCTAATCAGAAGTGTCCTTATTTAATTGCAAAATAAAGATTTGTGAGCATTTCTTAAACTCCAGTTTGAATTGCTTTACTGTAATGAGCTGAAAATCAGAACTCCCTCTAGGTGGATAGGTTGTCCATGCATTATAAACTCCATGTAAAGCTGAGAGAAGTCCATAGCAATTGTCCCCAATTGTTTCAGCTAATCACAGCCCAAGACAACATCAATGGGGCCCATATCGAGGGCAATCAGATTAACCAGGGCCACATAATTTTCAGCCAAGCATAAGGGAACTGCGGGACATACATGTGTGCTGATTTCTTCTTCTCCGTTTGCTACTTGGACCTTCAAGGGGTGGTGTAATGCCATAGGGGTACATTTCAACCGATCAATGGCTGATTTATTGACAAAACTGTGAGTGCTTCCACTATCCACAAGGATAAAAACATGCTTCCCATTGATATTGCCTTGAATGCAAAGGGTATTAGGGCTGCGGGAACCCGTCCAAGCATCCAAGGAGATCGAGCAAAGGGAAGTGGGAGGTGGGTGGGATGTTAAATTAAGTATCTGTGAGGGAGCACCACCCGGGTCAAAGGGAAACCCATCCTCCAGGTCATAGAACTACTCATGATCAACATCCTCTGTGGGCTCAGTCTGGTCAATGGCCAGGTCATCCTCTTCATTGTGCTAGTCTTCCATGACATACATGCTATGAACTTTAACCTTAGCTATCTTGTACGGGCATTTGGAGGCATGATCAGCAGTGTACTTATCTCCACATTTAAAGCATAGGCCCTTTTCTTTCCGTTCCTTCACAACATCTGGGGAGATGAACCGTTGACTATTGGATCCATGGGAAGGTGACATAGTGGACTGTTTATTTTCAACATACCTATTTTTAGTAGTAGAGCCTGATGTTGTCCCAAAAGTGCCCAGTTTTCTTTCAGCATGGAAGGCGGGTTAAGTGGGTACCTTGGGGCTGTTATTAGGCATAGAAGTGCCTCGAAAACCACCTCCGTATGGGGCTGATCATGAAGGGATGAAGGGAGGTCCAACACCTTGCTGAAAATGCTCATTCTTACGGTACTTTCTTGCATATATCTTAGCCAGTTCGATTACATCAAACAGTGTAGTGGGTTTTTGGGCCATGACATCAACCGATAGACTCAGTTCCAACCCATAGATGTACTTGTGCAATTTAGCATTATCACTAATGCTTTCCACATACATGGTCAAGTTCATGAATTGATTGGTGTAGTCATGTACAGTGAGGCTACGTTGGTCAAGAGCATACCATCATCTTGCCAACCGTTCTTTTTCCACAGGGGACACAAAAATCATCTTGCCAATCGTTCTTTTTCCACAACAGATACAAAAACTTGGACCATATGCATTTTGAAATCTTCCCAATTGTGGGAGTTTTCGCTCAACCACCAAGACCCATGGACCGTTTACTGTTTCAAGCGTTCCAAGTCGAGCACTAACGGCTATCTCTCACATAGCCTACATGCTCTCATGCCTACCAAGTGTAGTGAGCTTACCTTCATGCCGATCGAGTTGCCTCCTCTCCCGCACACTCTAGAAGCTCCACGATCCAAGTGTAAGCTTCAAGCAACCTCGATCCTCCCACTCCAAGCTCCAAGCTCCATCGCCGCAAGCAAGATAAGAGAAGAGAAGAGAAGAAGAGAGGAGAAGATTGAGAGCTTCTCCACCCCACGGTCCCTCACCCTCACACACTCACTCCCTCACACTCTCACACTCCCTCTCTCAAGCACAAGCTCAAGAAAGCAAGAACAAGAAGAAGAAGAAGAAGAAGAGGAGAGCTACTTTTGGCCACACACAAGAATGAGCTTCTCATTCACTTTTCAACTTTATATACAAAACCCTAAATCCCTTTTGGGTGATCATCCCCTTTTCCCCTTTTTTACATGGCCGACCTAGGCCCTTTTTCCCATTGTCCTTCTATCTTCCTAGCTTCCTTTCCACCGCCCGTCTACATTTACAAACTGCACGGCTGAGAGCCCGGCGCTTCTTGAATTAAACCATGATGCGCTTGCGCTCTTTTACAAAAGTTTTGACTTGCACTTTTCCTTGTGCGCCTTTCTCCCTTATTTAGGACTCTTCTCCTTGTGCGTCTTTGTCTTCAGTTTCTGTTTGCCTTGGCCTTTGTCTTTGTCTTCTGCTTTAGCTTTTCTAGATTTTCCACCTTCATTCGTTTGAGGGTTAACATTACCCCCTCCTAGATGAGTGCCCGTCCCATGGCACTCACCGTCGTAGGTAGCAGGCGTTAGCATGCACCGAAGAAGAGGTGGGTGGCAAGGACATCTGTGGTTGCCATGGCGGAGTGTTGGTAGTGGTGGAGAGGAAGGACATTGGGGGCACGTTGGTGGGTTAAGTGGAAGGTGGTAGGGCAATGGGAGTTGGTGGTAGGGCTGTTCTTTGGGGGGGTTGCACTGATGGAGCACAAGTGGCGATTTGTTGGGGATTCTGTACATGATGATTCTTGGCAGGCTTACAGGGTGATAAGGATAGGAATTCAGAGTTGAGTGTTGATGAAGAGTGAACGACTCCTTCGTTGGAGTCTTCAATACCTGCAATTGAAAACCTCTCATAGGTGGTTCCTCCCTAGGGGTAGTGCTAGTTTTTTTTAATCGTGCACAAGACATAGTTTAATTAGTTTGGGAGACAGGTCAAACTCTAAGCAAGCTGAGAGTATTGTCTTGCACTTGAGGACCCAAACTATGTATATACTTCGGTGCAGATATTATGTGAGTGCTCGTGCATACTTAGATATTACATAGGTAGAAGACTGCGGGCTGGTTTCTCATAACGACGTGTGGATGAAGCAAAGTCGTCCATGGTGGGAAGAAATAGTGAAGGTGTATGCAACATCCTGTGCATTGTGATTGCACGACGTAACATAATAGAACACAGGGATACTGCACTATCGGTAGCTGGTAGACATTGGGCCTATGGTGTGATGAGGGCAGGGTACTTTTCATGGCCATTCATGCAGTGCTTACCACAATTGATTGTAGAGTTCAAGAGGAAATTGTGTGAATGGGTCAGGGTGACAGGTCTAACAATAGGCGAGACAAGCTCCCTAGGTCTATCCTGCCCTTGATGTGCCTTGAACTATTGTGGGTGATGCTAGGGGGCTAGGGGACTAGGGACGGAGCCAGTCGACCAAGGTCACTGGACGCACCTAATTTGAGGACCCTTAGGTGCGGTGCGGTGATCGTGGGTGCTTCTTATCTTTTCGTTCTTTTGTTTTATTTTATTTTCTTTTTATTTTTCTTTTTTGACATGCCTGAGTACAACCATTGCAATATGTTGAGGCTATCAGCCTTTCAATGGGTTGGGAAATGTCAAGCTTCGAAGGCTCAGGAAATGGATATGACAGTGATGATTGTGCCCTAGCCTCCTTGTTAGAGAAGCTGTTGTTGTGATGTTGGTACGATTGAGGCAACCACCATCGTGAGCTCACTGTAGAGCTTGACCCAAGAAGAGAGCCTAGCCCATGACTATGCTTTGGTTCGTGCAATGAGGGCACTCGCAAGGGTGATTTTTCGCATTCAGCAGCGTGGCTTTGTTGTGGTTCTTTGTGCGGTTGGCGATCTTGCGGTGACTTGGGCATTGAACACGTTTGCACGAAGACATGTGCCATCCTGCATCCACTTGTCACTTCATGAGAGTATATGCAAGTCGCATGCGTCAAGTACAATGAACAAATGCAATCCTGTCAAGATATAACTTTTCAAAATGCTATGATGTTGATTGCAATGCCTATTCCAGTGCTTGTTAAAGATGTGGCATATATTAATAATAGTTAAATGAAGTGTGTACAAGTGGGGAGCCTGCCCCTTTGCTCATCAAAAGACAAAAATTTATGGCAGGATGGCTTGTTAAACTGCTTGTATATCATAGGGGCTTAGTCGATTTGCACTAGGCGAGGTGAGTCCGGGTGGTTAGCCGACTAGGGCTTTGCTGTTGTGGGGCTCCCGTGAGGTTGGGCAAGGAACATGTTGGCCAGGACATGAATGGCGTAGTCTTGGGCTGACACCATTTCTAAAATGCCTTTGAACAATTCATTAAATTCCTCCCTGTCCCTAGCTGCCCTTTTTGCCCTTGAGCACCTGGTGCCTGAGCGTACGTTGGGGGTTTGTGCAACTGGTGTTGCCACATCTTGTGTGCTTCTTTGAGCTTCGATTTTATTGGCCCCGAGATTCTTCGGCCTTCGTCCGGGGCGGTGTTGCTTAGGACCTCATTTCTTTGCATACCTTTTGAGGGTGGGCACATAGCACACCGGCGAAGGGGCGTGTGCTGCATGTTCCCATCGTCCACAGAGAGCGTCCCTGCAAGCTAGCTGCCCTAGGTTCTCCATGTTTTTCTTGTAGGGGGACCTGCAAGATGCAAACCAAGGGTAAAAATAGGCTTTTATATGGAATAAAACCATTCGCATGGGAGGGGACAGTGTGTGGGTTATCAAGCGCATATGACTAGAAGGGGAGGGGTGGGACGTGCAATGCTTGTTGTAAAGGGATGGCCGCCGTGATGATGTTCATTTAGCCTCTAGCCATTAGCAGATCTTGGCTCACGCTGAGTTACGTGGACTGGTGGTCATGGATTGGGGCAGGGCTCATCCTCAGAAGGATAGACCAGAAAGGGAAACGTGTATAGGAAGGGACTGCACCCTGCTTACATCATTAGAGATGTTGGTCAGGGCTTCCCATGGTAGCAATGAGGGGTGCATGCCCTCCTCCCGGAGGTGGAAATGGTCACGCAACTTCTAAATATGTGGTGAGAGGGGGGCCGGACGAGCTTAGCCTGTTGACCCTAACTCTTCTGCCTGTGCTTGACTATTATTGCTTGTGTGTGTTGATAGTGTCTATACAAGGTCACAAAAGTTATTGTTTAATTATATAAATATCCATGAATCCATGTCGCTTCATGAGGATAAAAACCAATTATAGAACTCCGGATTGTACTGGAGCGTGGCACATGCATCCAGTATTCGTGGTAGCTTACTCAATACCGATAGATATTTTGCGACATTGAGTAGCATGGAACCTTTTCTAAGTCTACTGGCAACATGTAACTTCTCCTTAGTGAGAACCTTATCAAACATCAAGTTCTTTTGGCTAGGTTCAAATAAGTCCGTACCCCAAATGGTAGTCAACACTCGAAGGGAAGTTGGTGCCACATAGGTGGGGTCTCTTTGAGACTGCCATTTGGCCAATCGCTCCTCGGAGACTATCATGATCTAGGCTCCTAGTTTGGTCATTGCAACACGGCTTTCACACCAACGCTGTTCAAATTGACTTCGGCCCTCTGATAGAGTCGCTTTAATTGCTCTATCTCTAAGAGACTTGGTTGGTAGAGCACATCATTGAATGTGACTGTTAAGCGCAGTTCGTCGGCTTCCTCGCCAGAGATGAGTCACATGCGTTCATACAGGAGCCTGTTATAGTGCTCATCAAGATGTTCTTGCTCTTCCCAAGATAAGGGAATTGGTAAGTATTCTTCGAGTTGCTCTTTAGGGAATGTGCCCATGTCCACAAGGATGTAGACACGTGCAAACACCTTGAGCTTAGCATCCAACTCAGTTAAGCATTCTGCGACACTTCTATGTTCCATGAGGACTTGCTCGATTGCCATCTCATGCAAGGTTCTAGGAGTTTTCCTGGGTTTTAGCGTAGCTGGGGGCTCCGTCTTAGATGCGCAAGTTTGGCCAATGCTAAGATTTCTCATGCTCTTGGGGTCTCCATGCATCCGCTGAGGCTTCGTTATTGCATCATGGTTTTCCTTGGATGTGACTGGTGTAAGCTTGTTATCCTGTTGTGACGGCGTCATGTCCACTCTTGGTTGGTCAATGCAAGTTCCATTGTCGATGGATTGAACGTTGCAAGCAACCATTGATGGTAATGACTGCTTTGATTATGTTTAAGTCCTCCAGTCTAGGCTTTAGGCACTTTGGAAGTGCTGGGGTTGTTAATGAAGTTGGTTGTGACACCTCCTCCACCGGTACACTACTAAGGACACGTTTCGCTAGGGGTATTGTCACGGCCAAGGTCTGTGACTGCTGTGATTCCTGATTTGAAGTACTAGCAGCTACTTCAGTGGACTTGCTACTATTGGTGGATTGCGGTGTCAAGTACTTAGGGCCATTGGAAGTGGTTGTGTCTTTTGTTGCCTTTAGAGCCTTCACTTGCGTAGATCAAGCACCAGTTGAGCAAGCCACAATGGATTGCACATGCATATCCTAAGGTTGCGAGCTAAGGGTGGTGTCGTGTCCTAACTCTTGGACATCTAGAAGCTTTGATGGAGATAGAGATTGGGAGTGAGCAACCGCCATTGATGACCGCTGTTGTGCTTCTTGTGCCTGTTTGGAAAAAGAGGATGTAGGAGATCTAGGACTCTTTAGTGGGCTTGGCACTGGCTGAATGATTTGCTCGAGGCTATTAGATGATGGTGCCATTTGCTTTGTTGAATGATCAGCCTTGCCATGATCAATGTCATGCCTATGATGCCTGTTATCCTCTTGGAGAATCACAGGCTCTTTGGGCACTAATGGCCTTTGTGCACACTCAATGGCCACACATGGCATCTGCTTAGTAAGCATGTTGGGCTGAGGCTCTTTCTTTCGAACACTCATGTCCGGTCTCTTGCCTCGGGACCTAGAGTTTCTCTTACATTTCCTCCTGTGCTTCGTCGCTTTTAATGCAATCTTGCTTTGAGTTGATAGAGATGGTTTAGCAGGGGATTTTGGTACCCAAATCCATCGATTGCCTGTGTAATACCCTTGAGCACGTAGCAACGCTTTGGATATCCATCGCGGCATTGTGGTGACCCTCCATTGATACATTCGTCTATAAGGCTTGGGCTTCTTTTGGGGTCTTCTACGATATTTGTAAGTCCAGATCCCATCCTTGGCATTGTCTCTTGACCTTCTTGTTTCAAGCATGGCCTTACTCACTAGTTCTCGTTGTTCGACCTGTGCTTGTATCAGCTCTTCCAACAAGTCCTTGCTCTCGATAGTAGGCTTGACTGTTACGTCAGCACCTTCCTTGCCTTTCCCTCAAGGTTCGATGGGGCCACCTTTGCTAAAGGTTGTGACTATCCTCACACCCGGTAGTGCCAGGTGTATCCTCTGTGCTACATAGTCAGCCTCACATTTGGTTGCCCTTTTGAAGGGTCTTCCCAGGAGGGTTTCCTTACCATATTTAGCACTATTTGGAGGAACATGAAATGGGATAGGCAAGATTTTAGTTTCAATTGTTACTAGGATATTGCACTTCCCTATGAGTGCTTGTGAAGGTCCCCCATAAGGGCTAAGAGTTGCAATAGTCGGTGTCAGCTCTGGTTGGCCTAGTAGGGTCCATGCCTCATAGGTCAAGACATTAAAATCTGCTCCTTCATCAATCAGAGCATCGATAGTATGCTCTCTTTTCACGGTGAGTTTGACCCTAAGATAAGCAGGTGGTACTATGTCTTCATCTTCTCGGTCTTGGCTTGTAAATTTAAGCCTTCTAACAAACGCCCTTGAGTCCCCAACTGCACGACCAAATGTGGATTCTCCACTGATGTTTTGGCTCATTAGTACAGTGCTATTCAAGGAGCATCTATTGTCAGGACTATCATATCTATCATTCTCGCTATTGTAGCTTGATGTTGTTGCTTTCCGCTTTGACTAGATGCAGTCTGAATGCAACACGTATGTGTTTTTGCAATGTGGCCTTTTTTCCCTTGTTGGCTAGATGGACCCATTGAGGTTCTAGGGTCTCTGTTTGTCTCCATTCGGGTACAGGCTTTTGGTTGTTCTCTTGCAAGTGAGAATCCATGCTCTTGTAGAGCCATCACTACGCTAGGGTCGAACTTAGAGGACCTGTCACAGCGTGCATTTTCTCTCCAACCTACTTAGGGAAGGTGCAGAGGGGGTGGAGCCCCCTCTGCGGAGTCCTCTCCTACTGGTGGGGTCCTTGAGTGGTTTATCTGAGTGAGTTCCTTCAGTTATTGAATGCAACCCATTTTTGTGGTCACTCAGTGTGCGTGTTGCTCCTCGTGCACTTGTGCTCAATCAAGCTTTCACTTTCTTTAAGTGCATTCAAGTGCAGAAATTTGCGGTGAGTGCAACAAACTACTCGAAGCATCTTATGCACTCCTGCTTTGTTCGGGCCTGATAGGCTTTTTGGTCACTTTTTTGGCTGCCTTGACAGGGTTCAGCGCCTTTCTAATATGTTGCCGCGTATCAGGTTTTAACTACTCAGCGCTTTGCGTCTAGGTCTCTGGGTCTTGTTGCTACCTAATTCAAGCTGCTAAGCGGCTGCTCCCTACGATTTCGTCTATTCCGTGTGCCAGAATTAAGTTCTGAGCATCTTAAAGGCTTTCGACAGTTTGCGCTGCTGAGTTCTAGCCGGGTCAGGTCAAATTTCTGAAAATTTGATAAAAATCTACACTCGGCCCAACTGGTCCGAATTGCAGAGTCCGAGTGGGTCATTCAGACGGGCTGAGGCACAGGGCCGAGGGCCGAATTCCCAACTCGAACAGAGCAGACTCGAACGGGGTTACTCGAACGGGCCGAGGCACTTGGGCCGAGGGCCGAATGTTGAGCTCGGACGGGCTGAGGGCCGAATTATTGGCTCGGGCGGGTTGACTCGGACGGGCCGAGGTGCAAAGCCGAGGGCCGAATTATTGGCTTGGGCGGGTTGACTCGGAGGGGTCAAGGCACAGAGCCGAGGGCGGAATTCCCAACTCGGACACATAGGAAACTCCGACAGGGTTACTTGGACGGGCCGAGGCACTTGGGCCGAGGGCCGAATGTTGAACTCAGACGGGCCAAGGGCCGAATGTTGAACTCAGATGAGCCGAGGGCCAAATTATAGGCTCAAGCAGGTTGACTCGGACAGGCCGAATGGTTTGGGTCAAACAATGGACTCGGACGGGGCCGATTAGGGTTTCGGGTCAAATCGGCCGAATGGTAAGGGACAAAACAGGGTAAAACAGGGTAAAAATTGTTTTCTCCCACTCTAATGAATCTAATTCACAAAAGTAAATACCTACACTACTTCATTTCACAACATAAATCTCAAAAAAGCAAAAAATCTACTTGCCAAGAAGATCGAATACCATCTTCAATCCCCTCACTTCCTACCTATCTCAAACACCGGTTCGGGGAAAGCCCTTACTTCGATGCTTGATTTGAAGTGTGCAAGCGCTCAAGGCTTGAATCCGTTGTCCTGGCAAAACAGAACCAAAATGTGGGAGCTTTCGCTCAACCGCCAAGACCAACGGACCGCTTATTGTTTCAAGCATTCTAAGCCGAGCACTAATGGCTACCTCTCACATAGCCTACGCGCTCTCATGCCTACTGAGTGTAGTGAGCTTACCTTCATGCCGATCGAGTTGCCTCCTCTCCCGCACACTCTGGTAGCTCCATGATCCAAGTGTAAGCTTCAAGCAAGCTCGATCCTCCTGCTACAAGCTCCAAGCTCCATCGCCGCGAGCAAGATAAGAGAAGAGAAGAGAAGAGAAGAGAAGAGAAGAAGATAGGAGAAGATGGAGAGCTTCTCCACCCCACGGTCCCTCACCCTCACACACTCACTCCCTCACACTCTCACACTCCCTCTCTCAAGCACAAGCTCAAGAAAGCAAGAACAAGAAGAAGAAGAAGAAGACGAGAGCTACTTTTGGCCACACACAAGAATGAGCTTCTCATTCACTTTTCAACTTTATATACAAAACCCTAAATCCCTTTTGGGCAGTCATCCCCTTTTCCCCTTTTTTACATGGCCGGCCGTAGCCTAGGCCTTTTTTCCCATTGTCCTTCTATCTTCCTAGCTTCCTTTCCACCGCCCGTCTACATTTACAAATTGCAAAGGTGAGAGCCTGGTGCTCCTTGAATTAAACCATGATGCGCTTGCACTCTTTTACAAAAGTTTTGACTTGCGCTTTTCCGTGCGCCTTTCTCCTTTATTTAGGACTCTTATCCTTGTGCGTCTTTGTCTTCCGTTTCTCTTTGCCTTGGCCTTTGTCTTTGTCTTTTGCTTTAGCTTTTCCGGATTTTCCACCTTCGTTCTTTTGAGGGTTAACACCAATCAATGAATTGTTGATTCTCCTTATTGATATAGCGCTACCAAGTGTGGGCAAAACCTTCCGAATGAAGAGAAGCAAAAAGTATTTCTGATCATCAATGCGGGGGTAGATGTTAAAGTAGGACTCCAACTTGGACATCCATTCTTCCAAGTCAGATGGTGAGGGGGATTGCCCATTGTACTTTGTGAGAATGACCTTGTCATGCAGATCATAGGGGCCATGCTGCCCATGAAATCCTTGCTATCCATGCATCCCGTGGTGGCCAACATGCCCTGCTGTCCATACATCCCTTGTGGTGCATTCAACCCATGTTGTCCATTATAGCCATGCTGTCCATGATTGCCAGGATGACCATTTGTACCATATTGTCCTTGATGGGGCTGATTCATATGTGGTACATGGGGGTTCCTAGGTAGAGTGGGTGAAATTCGACCCAAGGTGGGAGAAGGCCTCAAGTGAATGTTGCCGGCATGGTGGATGGGGGAATTCAATAGGGGCTCATCATGCATATGAGAGGGTTCCCCGATCTCATAGGTAGAAAGGGAAATTCCCTTAGTGCCAAGTATACCCTGTGGGCCATGCGATAGTTCCTGATGTGGAGGGCATCTAGACTTATGTCTAGAATCATTGGTCTTCTCTTGGGATGAAGCGATCGCTGACTGAGCAACAAGAGCAATGAGTTGTTCCAAGGTCTGTTGGGTCTTTGAGTTTGATATAGCCATGTGCTCGATCGCTTCATCAAACTTGGACATCATTTGGCGGTGGTTGGTGACCATATCATTGTGGTGTTCCATATGACGAAGCTCATGTGGGCAGAGGGTGTGATTGAGAAAATCATACAGGTCCATTTCAGGCATTTCCTCCTATATGTCACCATAGTAATCTTGTGTTGAGCTTGGTTCCTCATTCATGGAGGTTTGGGAGTCTCTAATCTCTCTTTGGAGTTCCTCTTGGGCCTTGCTTTTGCCTTTCTGGCCAACCATCTGGGTGCAGTCCATAGGACCTGTTGTCAGTAAAAGGGGCGTAACTCTTTGTAGGAAACTCTCATTGATGAGGTTTTGGGCTCAAGTCAAAGCGGACAACGGCTTCTTCGAGATGAGCTATTAACCTTTATGACAGAAAATTATCAGAATTTTCTGTAGGGGGTTTACAGTGCCTGTCTTGGAGCAGTTTGCATCTTGCCTATAGTGACCCTAGTGCACAAAAATGGGCATAACTTTCACACCGTAGCTCCGAATGCAGAGATTTTTTATTTAAACTAGAGGGGACAAAGCCGTCTTTGAGATGAGCTATAGGGTTCACCCCCAGATTCAGGACAAAATTTTCTGCAATGGGATCTTTGTGACAGTCCTGCAGGGCTATGACCAAAAACATTGCATGTCCCTTAGTACCAATGTCTTACATGGATAGAGCAAAGATCAAGGGGCCTGATCTGCCACATCAATAGCATCTTGAGCATACTGAACATAATCCCGAGCATCAGTGCATACCCATCAACTTTTCCATTCATGCATAAGTACATCCACTCCATACATCTCCTTGACTGCATGTACTTCAAGTGGCATACATGGGTGCCATTAGCATTGCGGGGTAGCCAAGAGAGATCATTGGGGTAGGGAAGTGGAGCTCATGGAAGTACTTACACCTGCAAATAAGTATTGGGCTTCGGATCACCGGGAGGTGGGCAAAGTCCCCCCCGGGCTGGGTTGTGCACCCCTTCAGGGTTTTAAGTGGTAAGGGAGGGTCACCTCTCTTTTGTCTTACCACCTTGCATGGCATCGGCCTTTTCCCTCAGCTGGAGTATACATGGCAGACATTTTTAATTAGCAATCAGCATGAGATGCATTGGAAAGACGACACTGGGCCTTTTCATGAGATGCAAGGAATGATGAAGGTTGGGGTAGGGGTTTTTCTTGGCAGTCCAATGACTCACTGGATGCTACTTACCCAATGTACAATGGCTAATATTCATCCAAGATCATAAGACAAGGTAGGGGGCTAATGTAAGCCATTACAATGAAATTCAGGAAGAGGTATGATGCTTGTATGCAATCTTGAATCTCTCCAACAATGGACTCAGCAAAAGTGGCTAAATTGAGAGATTAAGATCAGAATGGCATACCTCTTTAATGCTTGGGATGGCCATTGAAGCATGAATCATCATGATGCCACTTGCTCCATTGATCAAGTCCGGTTGTTGGTTTGGCATCCGTAGAAGAGTGCTTCAACATTTGAGTGTTCTTGCTTATGAAGAAGGCTCCCAAGCTTATCCCCGAGCTTGAGCTTCAAGAATGGGAAGGTTCAAGTGAAGCTTTCATGGCTGCCTGCAAAGCTCCCATGCATGCTTAGCTCAATGGCTTCATCCGGGCAAGAGAAATCCTTTATGGGCTGAGGGGGTTGTGGGGTTGAGCTCTCTGGGTCAGAGAAAGCTTCAGTTAGAAGAATCCATGGCTGCCCCAAAGTGTTTCAAACAGTCCCAGCTATCCACCATGGGAGTTGATTCCCAAGAGCAAAAGTGCCAAAGGGTGAAGGCCAATGTGCTAAATCAGTGCCCTGGAGTGGCAGGGCAGCAAGAGGAGGAATGGAGGGAGGGCTGGGGAGGGGCAGGACATCCAGCACAAAATGCGCTGAAAATTACGGGGTTGTCCTGTAGGCCTCCTGGGCAGCAAATCCCCCCAGTCCACCACTTGATCAGAAGCTTGGGGGGTTAGGGAAGGAGTCCCAGGGCTGGTTGATGTTGGGGAGAACCCTCAGGTCAGATGTTTTGGGGTTTCTTTGGGCTGGCAACCATGGCAACTTGCACGAGAAGAGAGAGAAAGAGGGCTGAGGCAAGAAGAATCCATGGCTACCCCAAACTGTTTCAAACAGTCCCAGCTACTGTCCACCATGGGAGTTGATTCCCGAGAGCAAAAGTGCCAAAGGGGGAAGGCCAATGTGTTGAATCAGTGCCCTGGAGTGGTAGGGAGGGGAGGGCAGAAAGAGGAGGAGTGGTAGGAGGGCTGGGGAGGGGCAGGATAGCCAGCGCAAAATGCGCCGAAAATTACAGGGTTGTCGTGTAGGCCTCCTAGACAGCAAATCCCCTCATTCCACCACTTGATCAGAAGCTTGGGGGATCAAGGAAGGATTCCTGGGGTTGGTTGATGTCGGGGAGCACCCTCAGGTCAGATTTTTTGGGGTTTCTTTGGGCTGGCAACCATGGCAACTTGCAGGAGAAGAGAGAGAAAGAGGATTGAGGCAAAAAGTGACTGAGGTTTTGCCCTCTTCCAACTCCTGGGACTCTAAAGTTGGCCTAGAACCCTTAAAATTTGCATGAAAAGAAGTGATGACCTACTATTTTAACCATTTTACCTCCAGATATGTGTCTGAATCTCCAGCCATAGCTCCTACTTGCTCCAAAAAGCTAAAGTTAACTGCAATTCTTCTTGATGTACCTGTACCTGTAAGCTGAGTAACTAGGGTTTTTTGGATTTGAAAAGGGAGAAAGTGGAAAGAGGAAAAGGACCAATGCCTAAAGCTCTGATACCACTTGTAATGAAAGAAGCTAAGACGAGAGAAGGAGAGCTGAGGAGAGAGAAAGAGAACAAGAAGGAGGAAGAAGACTAGAAGAGGAGAGAGAAAGAGAGAAAAGAGGAGAGAAGGGAGAAGGAAGCCATGGAAGCTGGAGATGAAGGTGAAGAGTGTGATCTTGATAATAACTGGTTGCCCTAATCTGAGGTTCTTACACCTTAAATACCCCGGTCAATGTGACGGCGTGTCTAAACGCTAGTCGGTGTGTATCCCGCTTGTTACAAATTGATGCATTTTATTGAATGGGTTTGAATTTTGAGTAAATATTGTACTAGCTTGATGTATTGCATCAAGTTCCATTCTATTTTTCTACAATTTTATTCTTCATTTGATATAATGCATCAAGTTGTTACAAATGTTTTGTTAACTGCATAGAGTGCATCAAGCTCTGTGGAGATTTTTGGCACTTTCATCATCCACTTGAAATACTGCATCAAGTTTGTATATCTTTTGTGTAAAATTTCTATAATTTCTTTTTCAACATTATATAGTGCATTAATTTGCTAGCATAAATAAAAGTACTTTGCTTGAACTTCGTAGCAAGAATAAATTAACATTTGATATTATGGAATTTTCCACTAATAGTTTATGCATTAATTCAAATATTTGATTTCTATGCTTCTGTTTTCATCTAGAATTTGTCCTCTTTTCTATGAGTTTATATTTTACTTTGTGTTAGTGAGGTACTCCATGCAATGCAATGCATCAAGTTTATTAGATGTTTCTTCAAGTTTCTATTGAATGCATCATGTTTAATATATTTTATGTAATAGTTATTACATCTTGTTATTGATTTTTTGCAATTAGCTCAAACTATAAGGACAATGCTTCACTAACTTCATGTTGTGAATCACCTTATTTCTCTTTTTTTCATTTTTTTCATGGACAAGACTCGGGAAGAGAGTAGCAAGAAGTCCAAGAAGATGCAAGAGTATACTCTTGAAGAGGATACCTCCAGTCCATTTGATTCTCCTCACCCCTAGTAAGCCACTAAAGTATCAAACCCCTGGCAAGAGAGCACTATTTCTAGGTGGTGCTTCTAATGAACAAAGTAAGACCACACAAGTATCAAGACAAAAGAATAATGAAGGACCTGAGGACCGATCCTTAGGTATTTAATAACAACCTCCTCTACCATCAAAGTCCTCATATATAAAATGAAAACCTAAGCAGGAACCACAAATATGTAAATCTGGATTTGACTCTTTAACATCAGATTATAGCATCAAGGTAGAAGAATAATGAAGGACTTGAGGACTCATCCTTAGGTGTTTATCATATCCTTCCCTAATCATGAATGGTGTTTATCATATCGTTCCCAATAAAATATCATTTTGTGCCTTGCAAGAAATCTTAGGTCAAAGAGGCTATCAATTGATAAGCCAAAGCAATATAAAAAGGTTATGTCATGTAATTATGCAGATCTATATAGCTCCATGGTTTACTTGAATGTCTCTAATAGTTCAATGGTCTAAGATTTTTTGGCTTGGATGAAACAAAATTCGTTAAAACTCAATGTAGTGCAAGGCCTTTGAGAGATGAAATTCAACAAGAAGAAAACAATATTGTGGCATTGTCTTCTTTTATTTAAGGCAATGTGGTGTCGCTTGTTATACATGTATCTCAAAAGTCTATTCAAGCCAAAGAGACCTCTCATTCTACAGAAATCAAGACTAGTGGGAGATATACAAAAGAAAAGGTGTCCACCAAGGCCCATACCTCCATCAAAGGAAAGACCACAAAAAAAATCTAAGAAATAGATGATACTTGAGCCAAGTACTAGTATTGATTCCGAGGAGTTCAAGGATGAGTCTACTATTGAAGGAGAGGAACTTATAATGTCAGGTTGGGAGCTCAAATCAGGTATCTTGCCTTAATAATAAAATATGCTTAGAAGATATATAAAAGAACATAAGCTTATAAGAGATAATTTCATCTCCCTTTCAGTTAGGCAAATACATCGTGCCCCCAACCATATATGAGAATATTGGGCTTAGACCATTAGAAGTGTGAGAACCCATCAAAGGATATGTTAGTAACTTGAAGAGAAAAATGGAAATAGATCCTTATGCTACAGTTGTTCCTTTGGTGGTTATGGTGAATCCTTACCAGTGTCCAAAAAAAGAAAGCTTTGACACATTTAAAGCAAAGATATATGACTATTATGTCATAGGTGACTCACACTCAGCTAAAGCAAGAAGGCAGCTTCTAGAAGAGTATCCTCATACACCACTTTAAATATGCTGAGTGTAAAGTGTATGTAGGACTGAGTTTTAAAGAAGCGAAGCTTTTGGCTTGGGATCACAATAACAAAGCTTTTGGCCTGGGATCACAATAACAATAACGATTTCAGGAGAACAATGTCCTTCATCGAGAATATAATATTTTTTCATACAAAATATGAGTATATGTAAAAGTATGGGAAGGAAGACATGACTCTTAGAAGACTATGCTTATTAGAGGTTGGTGTGGTAATTGATAAGAAGTGAAAGACATAAGGTTTTTGTAAGTATGATCCAATGTTCCAACTTGCATTTAAAATGGGCCAAATTTTGGATTTACAGGATCAAATATTCCACATGTGGGAAGATAAGCAATTAAAAGTTCAGAAGTTAAAGAAGGCTCGGGATGATGCAAATGTAATTTTGAAGGAAAAGTCTAAGAAGATAGATATGTCCATTGAAGAGCCTACTAATGATATGAAGTTGTTACCATGGTGCTCTTTTCAAGGCGTGAAGGATGAGAGAGTGCTTATATCCACCTTACCTAGGGCGATAGCAAAGGAACTCTCCTTAGATGAGATGGTCAATGAGATAAACTTCTAAGTTTTCTTTTCAATATGTTTATCTTATTTTATAGTCTACTTTTTCAAATACTAAGAAAATACTTATGTTTGTAGACATAAAGTTTATATGAAAATATAATTAAGAGATGATGACAAAGCACCTCAATTATTCTTCATGGGATGAAGTTGTTCGTCAATATCCAGAGTCCATCTCTATGAATGTATTAAAAGTTTTCTTTCTAGGATTCAAGGATTAGATAAGTATTGATGCTTCTCATAGACTTGAAATATAGCTTATTTGTAGTGTATAAAGAGTAATAGTTTTCTTTTTTATTAAAGAAAGTAGCCAAAGGCAAAAGAAATGGAAAAGGACAAGCCACATTGCAAGGTGATCATTGCCCTCCATATTTCTTGATCCATTTGGAGAGGGGAAAGCAAGAGAGATAATGTAGATTACTAAAGGAGAAATATATAGCACAACCTAATGATGTGGAGATGTGTCCTTTCTATTATCCGCAACATCCCCTATAGGAGATATATTATAAAGTTATTCATGGTGATGTGAATGACTTAGATAAAGTTGTAGATCCACATTACTTTACCCTTACAATTGTAGATATATACCATATGGATTTAACATGTCATGATATACTAAACAATGATAAGTCTTTCACATTCAAAGAAGTCTCATAGATGATTAAAAACTTCAAGAAAATAACAAATTCTCCATCGTTTAGATTTGTTATCTTCCACAATACATGCCAAGCTGATAGTGTGACACTTGCTTTCAAAAATGAACTATATGGAGAAAAATCTTTCATTTGGTATAATTTCTTTACTATATCTTGATGTTTTTATATGTTAAAGCTAAGTATCTTTTTATATAGGGAGAAGACCAATATTGACCTCATGCTTTGAGATGATCACCGTAGGATACTAGGATGAAGTAGAGAAGAAAATCGTCAAAGCACATGTAAATGAAACAAATACAAAGAATATATTTAAGTATCCGGCCATCACAAGAAAACTAAAGCACGTGGATGGTAGTAAGTCTATGGTAAACTCATATCAAAAGCCACAAAGGGATCAATAGATTGCTTGACTTATTTTTAGCACAAGATGATTGGGTACTTGATTTATTTTCAAGGATAGGTGAGTATATAGTTAGTCTACTAAGAAGAAATATCTAAATAACATAACAAAGATATATATAGCCTTTGATAATTGAATAATACATTTAAATTTATATCATCAACGAGAACAACAATCGTGTGTGCTATTTAGAAAGGAAGACATTGTATTGGTGTGGAGAAGAATGACCTTCAAGTGGTATTTATTAAGATGTGAACTCAATGTGTCCTTGAATTGTCAGATGGGGATCACAAAGTAGGTGCAAAGGTCATCACAAAGTAGGTGCAAAGGTCATAGCAAACATTGAGAAGGTCATGCATGCATCTAAGAAGTCCATGCCTCCTCTATCTAATGAACTAGGAGAACTTTGCAGAGCTTGCTGATATTGAAATCGTTAAAGCAATTGAGGAGAATGAAGAAGAAGATGATGATGATACTATTAAATAGTGATGATGGAAAAAAGGCCAAAGAGCAAGAGTAATACATTGAAGATAAACAAGCTGTGGATGTATAAGATAAGCTATTTGTGTATTAGATCACTATAGGTTTTGTAGATGAAAATAATTTTCACTTTTCTTGAAGTGAGGTCTTTCAATCTGCTATATTGTTTTGTATATGGTAGTAGTTAAGCATTCACCAAAGTATACTAGCTCATATTAGTACACTCAATAGTTTATGTTTGGATATTATAGTTTATATATATAATTTTTAAATATAGAATGTTATGAAAAATATAAATATCTCTTGAATTGTATCACATACTAAATAGTACTTATAGATTTACTAACTCGTACTTGGATTTGAAAAGTTTAGTTTTCATATTTTGCCACACAATTTTATTGTGTAAATATTAATTTTTGTTTGATAATCTAAAGCTTTACTTATGCAAAAGCAAGTTGATAGTATATTTCTGAAATGATAGCATGTTAATGGTCTTTTTGGTTGATCAAACATATGAATTGGTTAATGATTGTACACTTCGGTAAGTAACTATAAGAAGATCCTTCTTGTCAATTAAGCATTGAAGTTTTTTCAATTGAATTTTTTAGTTTCAAGATAATTATCATGTACCAAGTTTAATTAATCATTACGTTTTAGAAAAAAATCAATTTATACCATGTTAACTTTATGAGATCAAGATACTAGCTTTTCTATTTAAAAAATTCTTTAAAAATGATCCAATTTTTAAAATAAAGTTGTTTCACCATAGTAGTTTTTATTTAGAAATGCATAAAATTAAAAATTTTACAAAGCTATATGTTATTTTTCACCCAATTTTTCAAAATGAGTAATTTTCTTATGTTTTTTTGAGAGAATCCAGGGGAATCTCCTTAGGAAAAACATGCAAGTTACCTAAAAGGTTTGCAACTATGTTTTAGGTTGGAATTCTAGGTTTGTATTGGTGACCTAGTTTTCTAACTTACAAGCCTGCCTAGACTTTGGAGATGGTAGACAATATTGAATATGGATATTCAACATGCATCAAACCAACTTTAAGACAACATGCATTTATGACTGGTGTGAGGACTCTTAAGTGCATCATGACATCTAATTAAATCTTGAGCAGAGATCTTCTCTGCCAAGCTCTGGCTTTTATTCCTCCTTGGTTAGCTGCAAAAGATGATTGCACTTCAATGCATGCATGATTACATTAGAGGGGTCAATCCAAGATTGTACATTTTATGAAAATGCGACTAAATGATGATCCAATATCACAGATATTCTTGGAGAGAACTGTGATCACATGTACTCAATCCAATTGGCAAATTTATTCCAATGATTCATACAACTAAACACAAGAGCTTCATATCGATGTTCTCGTAAGCCGAGGTAGAAAATATCTACCTCATAGAGCCAAACCTAGTAGTTGGATGGAGAATAACAACCCCTAATGGTTAGATCAAGTCCATAACGCTTTTTGAGTTGCATTTTGGTTGCAATGGCCCAACTTTATTAGACTACCATGCCAAACTTCCACCTTTGTGCGACAGCTTTGGGTTCCCTTTGAGACGTTGACAAAATTCTTGTGATGTTGAACTACTCATGTCATCCTTGAGTGCATGCTTGTTGCTGGGATAGTGGCACCGATATCTAGCCCACATCTTGTGAACACTCTGGTTGAAGTCCATGCCATGGATACGTCTCTTGTCTATGCGAACATTGTCCATCTTGAAGTAAGCAGCCTCGCCCTACAGAAGAACACTTCTGGGTGGGGGACGCCCCCCCCCCCCCCCCCCTTACCCAGCCTTTTGTCCACAACCCACAACACAAAAGGACAACGCTTTTCATATTTAAAGCTAAAGTCGCAACTAATAAGAATTGAACCTTCACCAATCACAAGTCAAGTGTAAATAGATCTAGTAGGACAACCAACATACCAACTCATGCTTGTTAATGACATTAGGCATACCTTATGTTTGACCAAATTTCGAGACATTTTTTAGGCTGAGCGGGGACTCTCACCTAGTGTGTAAACAATCTTACTCATTTGTGCTCTCATTTGGAGAGAGTGAGAGAGAACTTCATTTGTGTTTTTTCTCTCTCTTTGCCAATCTCTCTCATTCTTGTCTAAATTGAGAGAGTGTGTGTGCATGCATGCGTGCGTGCGTGCATGCGTGCGTGCGTGTGTGTGTGTGTGATTTATCTTTTTTTTTAAAGAAAGCTTGAATTATATTACACGAGTGAAGAAAAATGTTTATAAATAGCTGTTAAGGAGTTTTGTAATTGCTTTAGTACATGGAAGCATCCTAATTAGTTGTGAACAGTTACAAATCTTTTCAAAGATGTAGAAGCTCCATGAAGAATATCTTTCTCAACCTACATTAAAAAATTAGATTTAAAGCCATATAGAGGTTCCAAAGTCATATTTTCAAAAAAAAAATCATTTTTGCTAGTCCAAATACTCCATAGGTAAAAACCCCTCAACTAGTTCCACATCATTGGGGAAAGGCCATATATTTCCCCCACAGTGATCTCCTTCCAAGTTATCTTAGGTGGATGGTATGGAATAAACATGACCTACAAGAAGCAAAAGAATTAGTATTATGGGAACAACTATAAAAAAAGTGGGGAACAGTTTCTATCTATTCGTTGCATCTGGGGCATAGTCCATTACTTATTCTTGCTTTATGAGTCCTCTCATTAGTCCAAAGAGCATGAGATTTAATGTGGTTTTGTCTGTCCCTCTCTTTATCTCTCTCCCACCCCTCGGTCTCTACTTTTCTCTATTTCCCCTCTCATTCATTCCCTCGTTGTTTCTCTCTTTATCTCTCCCTCTTCTCACTCTTTATTTTTGTTTTTCCCTCCATCTCTCTCTCTCTCTCTCTCTCTCTCTCTCTCTCTCTCACCATATCTTTATTTGTCTCTCCCTCCCTCCCTCTTCTTTTCACTCTCCTCCCTCTCTTTACCTCACCCTTCATTTCTCTCTCCTCCCTCTCCCTTCACTCTCTCTCCCCTCTCCATTTTTATCTCTCCTCCCTCTCTCTCCCTCTCCCCACCCCTCTTCTTGTCTTTCTTTCCCTTTCTCTCACTCACCCTCCTTCTCTCTCCCTCCCTCCATCTCTTTATTTATTTTTTTCCCCTTCCTTTCCTTCCCTCTTTGTTTCCCTTCTCCTCTTTCTCTCTTCCCTCTCCCTTCTTCACTATCCCTCCCTCCCTGTCAATGCATCCCTCCACAAACTAAAATAAAGAAAGAAAGGAAGAAAAGAAAAGAAAAAGTAAGAAGAGGTAATGTATCTACCTCAAAGGCTCAAATATGAAACCCTTTGCACCTCCCTTATCCTTTGAATCCTTCTTCTTCTTTTTTGCATATAGTAGAAACCGTAGTAGAGGCAGTGATGCTCTCTCTCTCTCTCTCTCTCTCTCTCTCTCTCTCTCTCTCTCTCTCTCTCTCTCTCTCTCTCTCTCTCTCTCTCTCTCTCTCTCTCTCTCTCTCCATATCTTTATTTGTCTCTCCCTCCCTCCCTCTTCTTTTCACTCTCCTCCCTCTCTTTACCTCACCCTTCATTTCTCTCTCCTCCCTCTCCCTTCACTCTCTCTCCCCTCTCCATTTTTATCTCTCCTCCCTCTCTCTCCCTCTCCCCACCCCTCTTCTTGTCTTTCTTTCCCTTTCTCTCACTCACCCTCCTTCTCTCTCCCTCCCTCCATCTCTTTATTTATTTTTTTCCCCTTCCTTTCCTTCCCTCTTTGTTTCCCTTCTCCTCTTTCTCTCTTCCCTCTCCCTTCTTCACTATCCCTCCCTCCCTGTCAATGCATCCCTCCACAAACTAAAATAAAGAAAGAAAGGAAGAAAAGAAAAGAAAAAGTAAGAAGAGGTAATGTATCTACCTCAAAGGCTCAAATATGAAACCCTTTGCACCTCCCTTATCCTTTGAATCCTTCTTCTTCTTTTTTGCATATAGTAGAAACCGTAGTAGAGGCAGTGATGCTCTCTCTCTCTCTCTCTCTGTCTCTCTGTCTCTCTCTCTCTCTCTCTCTCTCTCTCTCTCTCTCTCTCTTCTCTCTCTCTCTCTCTCTCTCTCTCACCATATCTTTATTTGTCTCTCCCTCCCTCCCTCTTCTTTTCACTCTCCTCCCTCTCTTTACCTCACCCTTCATTTCTCTCTCCTCCCTCTCCCTTCACTCTCTCTCCCCTCTCCATTTTTATCTCTCCTCCCTCTCTCTCCCTCTCCCCACCCCTCTTCTTGTCTTTCTTTCCCTTTCTCTCACTCACCCTCCTTCTCTCTCCCTCCCTCCATCTCTTTATTTATTTTTTTCCCCTTCCTTTCCTTCCCTCTTTGTTTCCCTTCTCCTCTTTCTCTCTTCCCTCTCCCTTCTTCACTATCCCTCCCTCTTCTTGTCTATCCCCACCCCTCTTCTTGTCTTTCTTTCCCTTTCTCTAACTCACCCTCCTTCTCTCTCCCTCCCTCCATCTCTTTATTTATTTTTTTCCCCTTCCTTTCCTTCCCTCTTTGTTTCCCTTCTCCTCTTTCTCTCTTCCCTCTCCCTTCTTCACTATCCCTCCCTCTTCTTGTCTATCCCCACCCCTCTTCTTGTCTTTCTTTCCCTTTCTCTAACTCACCCTCCTTCTCTCTCCCTCCCTCCATCTCTTTATTTATTTTTTTCCCCTTCCTTTCCTTCCCTCTTTGTTTCCCTTCTCCTCTTTCTCTCTTCCCTCTCCCTTCTTCACTATCCCTCCCTCCCTGTCAATGCATCCCTCCACAAACTAAAATAAAGAAAGAAAGGAAGAAAAGAAAAGAAAAAGTAAGAAGAGGTAATGTATCTACCTCAAAGGCTCAAATATGAAACCCTTTGCACCTCCCTTATCCTTTGAATCCTTCTTCTTCTTTTTTGCATATAGTAGAAACCGTAGTAGAGGCAGTGATGCTCTCTCTCTCTCTCTCTCTCTCTCTCTCTCTCTCTCTCTCTCTCTCTCTCTCTCTCTCTCTCTCTCTCTCTCTCTCTCTCTCTCTCTCTCTCTCTATGCGCGCTTTGAGATCTCTTGCTCTCTTTTTCTTCGTCCTCTTTTGCAAATGGTTTCGAGAAATGCCGCACTTGGGTTTTCAATGTTTTTTTTTCTTAGATGGACGTCACTATTTTTGTATCTGTCAGTATCACTCTTGGCATCACTATTAGTGTTGCAAATTTAAGTTTGCGATGCTAATAGCCTGAGCTTGTGACACTAGTAGTGATGCCGATATTTTTTATCAGAACCGATCGTTGCTATCATCCCATTCCCTTGTAGTACTGTAAGAGATCCTAAATAGAGAAAATATTTTAGAGTTTTTTTTAAGTTTTTATTTTGATGAATAAACTTATCTAAAATTATTTAAAAATCATTATCATAATATCCTCATGGCTTGCATCAAACCTAGAAATGTAGGCCATTATAAAGATGATGATGACTGATTTAATAAGGATCCTGACTTGTCTTGATAAAAGTGAAAGTGAGCATTCAATTTGAATTTTGTTAGCATCTCGTTACCTCCATCAATCCTCATTCTCTCTTTTCCTTCTTCTTCTCCTTATTGGTTACTTACTCATTGTTTGACTTTTTTAAATTCACACAATATTCTTATTCAGAGTTACAAATGACATCATTAGATATGGATAAATTATCCAATTATCCTTTTTAACACTAGTAAAATAGATCTTTATCACCTTCAGGTTAAGCTAGAATATGAGTATAAACCAATAAGAAGAAAAAAAAACACTATTTCAAGGTCTATGAAACATGTGTTTCAATTTGGACCTACCCTTCATATTTTTCCAAATTAGTGATTGTATGTTTTAGCATCTTATCTTCTTTGATTTCAGCATCTGCACCTTCAAAGATGTAGTCATGGTGCCCTCCTTCATAGTTGATGGCTTTAGCTACAGTTGCTCTTTGTTGCCTAAGTTTTCCTTTGTTGGTTGGAGCTATGTTGACTCGGAGCTCTGCTATATCTTGTGATGTGTCAAAATCCTAGGCTTCATGCACTGTGCTTGTTTTTCTTATTTTTCCCTCCCTTGACAAGCTTGATGTCTTTCTTTTTAACCCAATGCCTCAAGTTCGCACATTCTACCTCTGCATATCCCAGAAAACTTCCAATGCTTTTTCCATATTAACCTGTGTTACAAAACGGAATCATGTGGCAAATCTAGTAAATCAAACATCTCAACTATTAAATACAAACAACGTTATAAACATAAGAGGATTTGAATAACTCAATAGATTGAGAAAGACAAGAGAAAAATACACAATTGGGCCCAACCTCCCCCATGGCAAAAGCCATGGTTTTCCATCTTTAATTATATATTATAGTTTTACATGGTTATTTGCATTCATATCTTACATATAATTACAAAGAAAGTATAAATATCAATTGAAATACAAAGTTTTAAGAGTCAAGAGATATCATTAACATGTTGCAGTTGCTGCAGAAAATTATGTGCTCTGAAACTTGACATTTTGAGATCACCATCGCGTGCCAAAACCCTCAAAATAACTCTTGAAGCTCTGAATTTCAATTCCGGATGAGGGACAAACAAAAAAACTCAGTTTTCACCATGTTCTCTTGTTTTACGCACGATCATGTTGCTTTTATAAAGAAAGCTAGAAAAGCCTTCTAAAACTTAACCATAAGAAAATAGCAAGGTATTCCATAAAGAAAGCTTATTTCAATAAAAGCATATATTAAATCTCATATTCTAAAATAATCTATATTTTAAAAAATTAATTAATAGTACTAAAGATATTAATGATCTAATTATTACTAAAGAAGTTTAAACTTATCTTACAAATAGAGGAATAATTTTAATCATACAATATCATATAAATACATAATATTATATATTATACTTAAGATAACTAATCATAATTATTAAATTTACCATTGGACTTACGTTACCCTTGGACTTATGCTAATGCCCAGTGCCCAAAGCCATGGCTACTTGCTCTACACATCAACTGAAGCATTCACAATTGTTTATAAATAAAATAAACAAACAATAGTGAATACCCAACAGTTTTCAGCTACAAATAATTAAAATAGGTGGAAACACTATCCTAACCTTAATTTAATTCGAGTGCGCACACTAAACTTGTAAAAGCTTAATTAATTAATATGAATTTTGCATAATCACCCGTTGTGGAATCACCCACGAGCACATTAATTAATAAAACGCTCAAGAAGAATATGCATCCCCATCAACTTCTTGCACAAGGAATCCACCTTATATACGAGCCCCAATCAACAAATAAATTTTACAGAATCCACCGTAAAATCTCACGAAACACACTGTGACTATGCCTCTTGGTATGAACCTCCCTTTAGATGCATTTAGATGCATGCACTAAAAGCGTGCACCAAGATTAGAACATCTTCACCAGATCCACTACCAAGGGTGGTTCATGACCTTGAGAGGGCACCACCTAATATGAGCTCCACAACATCCAACCAAAGGTGGCTCTATGCTTAATCAAGTTTGGTTTTCCCCTCCTCGACTTGGCTTGCCTTCATGTAGGACCTACTCCTTCACTTCATATTTCCCGATATTTCACACTTGAAAGGATACATCCTCCATTGAAACGCTTAAATGACTTCAAGACCCAAAGTAATGTTTTATTGCATATGCTACTTACGATACCTAAAAATGTTATCTAATCTACTCCTCTAATGTCCTTAATGAGTCCCATCAGCTAAATCTTTCACAAGGTGGATGGTAATTGACACGATATCCATCCCCTCTGAGTCTACACATCCTCTGGATGTGCCACATGTGCAACCACTCGGGTTAGACACCCAAATAACAAGTGCTCATGTAGATAAGTAAGCATCCACTTGGATTGTAGATCAATATGAGAATCCTCTACACAATGTTGGCACCATACCAACCACTCCCTCCTGGGTCATTAGGCCTTGGGTGCACATTATACACAAGTGTGGAACTTCTATAAATATGCTAGTCAACGCATCAAGAGTCTCTACAAATTCTTTTGCCTTTTCTGCATCCAGTAGCACATGAATTGCATAGGCTTCCTCATAAGCCTTTAGAAATTCTGCATATATATTGTCCATCTATTCGCTTTAGGTTTATTCAAGGCATCGTCTATATGGTGACTCAAAGCATCAATAGTATCTGTGTAGACATCACTTGTATGGCAACTCAAAACATCACTAATCTCTACATATGCATCAGCTACATAAGTACTCAAAACCTCAACATGCTCATCAGAATCCGTACATGGCTCCTCTCAATCTCACTAGGAAAATAATGAAACCTGGTTAAAATCCAATGCCTCTTGTATAAGTCCATCCTTCTTTGGTTATATTTTCATCAGTTCCTCCTCTTTCACATCTGAAATGCCTCTTCTATTTGTCTTCTTACTTCTTCCTCTTCCCACCTCCTTTGTTCATCCCCTTCCTATTTCATAGTTCTTGATATTTCACTAGTTTGTTGATAATTATATGCTACAACAAGCCTCGTGCATACATCCCCAATTTTCTTTCGAATTTCATAAGTTTCAAACCGAGGCTCAATCATTCATAACTGGAATGCACCACTTGCTATATTTTCTTCACAAAGTATATTGTCATCCATAGAACCTTCTTGTGTCACTAGGTGTTGATATGCTGCAACGAGCTTCTAATAGACATCCAAAAGTTGCTTCCCAACTGCATCATCTATATACCTAAGCACAACTAGTTGTATAATGTAATCCAAGACCTGTTGTATCTCTTGCCCAAGAAAGAATATTTGCGTTTGTATCCACACCTAACTCTTCACCCCTGCCCTTATGCCGGGTTCTCCAAAGATGTGGGAGCACTATGGATGTGATGGTTTGAAGATATGGGGTCTCGTGGAGCAGCCATGGCAAGGCAAGAGTTGGTACCTATGAAAAATAAGACAGAAAGCTAGAGAGACATCGAAGTAGTCACATTGTATCAGATCCTTTAGACCCAAATCGCATTCTCATACGAGAAACACAAGAAACACTCTCGGTTATTATCCCTCCACTTAATCCAAGCATGCTATCGCTTAGGAATGATCACAATTAATCCCAAAGTCTGCTTAGCCCTTCACTTCTTTCGAGCAGACTATTGCTCACAGACTAATCATAACTAAGCCCTCACTAACTCGACCCCTATCCTGGCATTTTTCTTTCGGGAGATCTCTGACTTTGGTAAAAATATAGATCAATTTAGCTCGCAAAGAACCCAACAATGGAATATTTAGCTTCTCTCACTTCAAACTTCTAGATATGATCTCTCTTAAAAATAATGTCAAGGAATCAAGATCATGCTTAGCAATGGCCAAGCAAAAAACTTGAACATGGATAGGTTTTTGTTTTCTTGCTAAGTATCAACACACGATGATGTTCATAGATTTTAGAAACTATAGGTAAACAAGAGTGTGGAAGGAACAAGTGTTCAATCTCCTGAGACTTGCTTTCTTTGCATTACAAAGATTTCTTATAGTATCATTCTCCAAATAAGAACTCTAGATTAGAATGAATTGCTCCTCTTTCTTTTGTATGTGTAAGAAAACTAGGAAAATCAAAACATCTCCGTGCTTTGAGGAAGACCAACCTTGGATGCTATATATTGTAAAGTGGACTCTCAGAAGTAAAACAATCACACAACGGTTGCTAAGATAATTACAAGAGAAGAGTTGTATCTCTTTGCACCATTTACTAAGTAACACAAAGTCACTATGCAAAAAATCCAGATTCATTCCATGGAAAATGATTATATGTATTTCAAACTCCTATGGATAGGATTGATGTTTCACTTTGAGGATATCATCATTGTGTTCGCCTCTCTAGACTACAATGATGAGAGTAATAATGTAGCTTGTTTCAAAGTTTCTTAAAATGATGATTATATCGCCCGAATTGCCCCAAGATGCCTTTTTTATCATTCTTGAACAGCAATAGCATGCCATCTTCAATAGCATATGCAACATCAAAACTTCTAGACCTCGAAACATCAAAACTTTGATGTTGTAGAATTTCTGATTTAAAGCATATACATCCTCCATTGAAACACTTCTAGGACTTCAAGATCCAAATCAATGTTTTATTGCATATGCTACTTATGATACCCAAAAGTGTTATTTAAACCACTCCTCTAATGTCCTTAATGCATCCCATTAGATTGGAGCTTTCACACGGTGGATAATAATCAGCATAACAATGTGTGGACCGACTATGAAAATGAATTTGTAAGAACTAATGAAAACAATCTATCTAGTTGCCAATCCCTATCATCATATGTCACTATCTACCTTATTCATGTTGCAAGGACCTTTTTTCCCCCTTCCAACTGTTGTGGTGCCGCTAGGCGCACACCGTGTAAAAAAATCTAGAGTGTGGCTTCCTTTTAGATTTAGAGAGCCAATGCCGCATTAGTATTAGTATCCATGGTTCAAAATATTAGATTTTTTTGGGACAAGTTTTTAGCCAATTTTTGATATTCTAGATATTCTCTGTTATAAAAATCCATAAAACTATAGACAACTTTTAGATTAGGATGACATGTAAAAGAAAGCATGTAGCTTTTAGCCAATTTGAGAGGATTTTATGTAAAAAGAGAGATTGACGAAATCACATGACACACGATTGTTGTTTTCATGCAGTGAACAGCACTCCGAAGGGGAAGATGAAGGAGTGATCTGGCAAAATTCTAGCTAGATGTACTGGTATTTTACCCCCCTTTCGGAGCCAATGGAAACATTAGATTGGTGATCTGAGCAGCATAGAGGAAGATATTATTTTATACACAATTTTATCTATTAGAGTTATATCTTCTCATAATGCTGAAAGAAATTGACATGCTTCATCTTTGTTAGTATTCTTCTACATTTTCTAATTCTTTTTTTAGTATTCTTCTATGCCTTCAATTTCTTCAAACCCCTTCTCTTCCATCTACTCCTCTCTCTAAATCTACATTCACCCTGATGTCTCTTATCTTCAAGAACTTGGCTTGAAACCTTCAACCCTTCTCTTATCTCTACCATCTCCGGAGTCTAAGCTCTTGAACCCCCATACATTCTTCTCTTGACAAACCCATGTGGTGACCTTCAACCCTACGCGTTGCGACATTGGTGAATCCGACGTGAAGATCGCTGTAAGAAAACTCCAAGATGGAGGATTCTTCAGGAGATATTCTATAACAATTGATGTGCATACTGCAGCAGACTTAGCAACAACAAATCCAAATGTTACAACAACGTCAAGAAAGGCAAGACGAAGAGAAGATTGATTCCAGAGCTATCAAGGCCCTAGAGGAAGTTGGGCATGAATTAAAACAATTTAATGGTCAAAATGTCTTTGTTTTTATTCACTTGTATGTTGAGAAAATGCTTTTCTTTGGTATATCGCAACATGCATGGAGTCGCTATTTTGATAGACTAGCCAAGATGTTGATTGGGCTGCATTCAAAAAAGCCCTACGCGAAGAATTATTCTTAGAAGACTTTGGCCTAATGACAAAGAAAAGTTTCACTAATTAGATTGAGAAACCCAACAAAGGTTTAGCTACAACTGCTTTATACCATGAGTTTGAAAGTAAATTTGGACAATTTGATGCTGAAGACCAACAAAGTATGAAAGGTTAGAAGATTGAATTATTCCTTAAGGCTACAGATCCCATTCTGCAAGAGAAGCTTACTGATCGCCTAGAAGATGCTACCTCCGAATCAGGAGTCAAGACTGCATGGATAGATGTTACTAGTGCAGTTAACATGATTGCTCGAAGAGAGTGGATGCGACTAAGATTGGGCTCTACTTCAACTTCAACAACTCCATTGATGGAGCTTGTTCCACCTTCAAAATCCCCTATTCATTTGACTAATCAACCAACTCTTTTTTCTTCTGTTCCTTCTAAAAATGATGTCATGGATGAACTCATTAAAAGCATGCGTGACCTTCATCTGAATCTTATAGAAATTAGTTCCAAGGTGGAGAAGCTAGATGTCAAAGTTGATGAACGAGGACGTTCATCAACTCAAAGACCCATGAGAGAAGGCTTTAAGAGGCAAGTATTTGGTGTGACAGCCAACAAAATGACAAGAGGAAGTGTTCTTCCTTCTGTGAGGCTAAAGCACAGAAGCTCGTCTTTTGGAAAGATAGAAAAATTCATGTAGCTGAAACTGGTCTTCCACTGGAGCCAAATTTTGGCAATGGTGGAATGAAGAGATGATTTAGAAGATTTAGTTGTAAAGAATGCCTATGCAGCAATTGATGCAGCTACCTATGGGCTACAAATTGAGCCAACTAAATCAAGTTTGAAAGCATGTAAAGCTAATGTGCAATCTAAAGTATGGATGCAAGTACTAGAGCAAATGGAATGTGGTAAAGCAGTCAAAGAAGATTTGTCTAACATCAGTCAGTGCATTCGAGGAATAATTGGTTGGAAAGACCCGGTAGATTCTTTTTTTGCCTTTGCACATTTGGTTGATATCAATCATAAAGAAGTCTTGATTGAAGAAAAGAGAAGAAGAGAATATAAACCAGGGTCTTCCTCTTCTAGCCCTCCGAAATAGGTAACTAGAAGAACACCTGAACAACCAAAGCTTGTTGAAAATATAACCCCAGATCAAGAGATGGAAGATGCGCCACAAACAAAGAAGATCGAAGAAAATAAGAAAGGCAAGCAGCCAGGCTACAAAATGCAGTCTAATCTAGAATTTGCAACTGATCTCAAAGGAGTCCTAGAAGAACGAATTCTAGGAAGCAAAATTGAATTCACCTTAGGCGAAATTCTTGGAATTGCCAAATGAGAATTCCATGATGTAATTATTATGTAATCAAAAGGAAAAGACAATATGTTGGTGATGAAGCTGAAGAAACAGTGCATGCTTTTTTGCAAGTTCTTCGAGTTTTTGTGCAGGATGATGAAGAGAAGTTGACTTCACAAGGAATTCATCTTGAAGTAGTTAAATAATTAATTGCAGCAATTGAAGCTGAAGATAAAGAAAGCATAAATGCAAAAATTAAAGAAGTGAAAGCTGAAAATGTAATGGTTGGCTGATCCAAATCAGTTGGGCAGTCCACCTCTCAAAAAGAAGGCCGCCTACAGCACATGCATGAGAAGGAAGAGGCTCGATTCATTCCAAGCAATCACTACTCCTGTATGCATTGGGCAAGAGCAACAATGGAGACAGTCATCAAAATTGGAGAAAAAGAAACACCATGTATTGCACTCTTAGACCATGGCTAGGAGATAAACGTCATGGCAAGGAGTCTCTATGAAAGTGGTGGATGGCCCATAGATGTTGATTCAAGTTGGCGAATGAGAGCTACAAACAACTCTTCTGGAGAGTTATATACTGCATGTCCTAATGTGTAGGTAACTATTGGAGACATAAAAGATAATTTTCACTTTTTTGTTCAAGACTCTTGTAGTTACCCTATCATTCTTGGGCAACCTTACATTTGTGAAGCCCGCTTGGAAACAAAAGTTATTGATAATGGTTCTTCCTATGCTCGAATCCGAAGCAAGAATAATGAACAAGTTGTCCAATTTCTTATTGTGTGTGTTAACCATCATCAAGACAAAGATCGACTGCATGATTATCATGTGCCTCCTAATGCTCAAGAATTCAAGGGTTTTCAGGCTGCAATGTTATAAAAGGAGGCTATGGTAGTGCGTCATGTAAAAAGATTGAACCTCCTTATGCTTCAGAAACTGTGTCTCTAGCAAATCTATATGTATGTACAACCAATAGTATGGGTTTTTATAAGTCTCTTTCAGCATGACTAAAGCTTTAAAAAAAACTTATGTCATGTAAAAAGGGAGCTGAAAACTTATGACATGATGGCTGAAAATGAAGATATTTCGGGTATTTTTTTTTATCGATTACTACTGACACATTGGTTGAAATATATGCAACTGCTCATACTGAAAATTGGGCTAAAAATCCGTCTATAGAAGTATGTACATTTGATTTTTATCAAACAATTCAAGAATTTGTTGAGCAAGAAGACATTGGTTTACTCAACAAGGCTGAAGTGCAAGTGGAGACAAAATACAAGACGGTGGATAAGAAAGTCAAGCCTGTGGCAGTCCCACTGCCTCCTGAAAGTGAAGGGTTGGCTGATAGGGTAGCAAATAAGCCAAGTCTCCATGATCCTTCCAACATTGGTCACAAGTTCATATCTGAAAGTATAAAAGAGCTCAAAATAGGTAAAAAGTCCTTCCTTTCACCAGCTGAAAAACTCTCTTTTACGCAAATGCTAATGAAACATGAAAAATCTCTTGCATTTCAGCCTTCATCTCTGTTAGTATTCTTCTACATTCTTTTTTTTAGTATTCTTCTATGTCTTCAATTTCTTCAAACCCCTTCTCTTCCATCTACTCCTCTTCCTGAATCTACCTTCACCCTGTTGTCTCTTATCTTCAAGAACTTGGCTTGGAACCTTCAACACTTCTCTGATCTCTACCATCTCCGGATTCTAAGCTCTTGAACCCATACATTCTTCTCTTAACAAACCCCTGTAGTGACCTTCAACCCTACGCATTGCGACACCATTGACCCTTATTTGCAACATAAAGTCGATAGTCTACTAGGCATGCTCCCAGAGATGTTGTATATTTGGAAAAAACTAGAGCTAATACTGCCTTCTAGGTATAATACAAGGAATGGCATGTGAGATTATGGATTATATATTGGAGAGAAAGGATGTTTACCATAGAAAAATCCATATGACAAGATGGCCTGGTCGTCAAAGCCTTTAGTGGCCAATTGCGGCCATTTGCAACCACGTATCAATAGTTCCAAAAACAATGGGGCATGTCTTCCTAGATGGTAACTTTGTTCCATAATTACAAGATGCTATGGTCAAAGTCATTAGAGGGAAATTCTTTCCTTTTGCAACCATGTATCTGTAGTCCAAAAAACAATAAACCATGATATTTTTAATACCTAGATGACATGCTTGCTCCATGAACCATTGGACTGCTAAGGCCAATTGAGCTACTTAGAGGTTGAAGGATTGATGTGAAAGTAATGGGGGTTCATAGGGATGCATCAAGGAGGTGAAAGTGTTTCATCGTGTTGCAAACAAGATGATAAATGAGAGAACAAGAGAAAGCAGGGAGGGGGGAGGTAAGAATCACAAGCAGTGTTTGCTAGTATGGTGGTAGCATAGTCCTGAAAAAAGAGTCATTTGTGGCAATTGGACATTGTTGAGTTAGCTGCAATGGAGCTTTTGTGTAGAGATGCAGGTTGAGAGGGAGAGAAGAGATAGAGACACACGATTTGTGGTACTGAAGAGTGTACCTCAATAATGATTTTAGATAGGTATATGTACTATGTACAACCTGGCCCTTATGGGTGAACACAGGCACTGCCCTTTATCCCAACAACCTCCCCCCTAAATGTGTCCAAAGGCAGAGAAAAATAATTAGCTAAGTCTAAGTATGTTCAATGCTCTTACTGTCAAGTATCTCTCTGATGAAATGATACTTCACCTATATGTGTTTTGTCTTTGCATGAAAGACAGGGTTCCGTGCTAACATGATAGCACTTTGACTATCACAGTGGAGAATAAGAACCTCAGTGATACAAAGCTCCAGCAACAACCAAACGTGACAACAATAAGGCCTCTTTGCATACCTCAGTGGCAGCCACATACTTTGCCTCCGTGTAGACACTGCAACACACTTCAGCAGCCTGGATATCCAAGAGACAGATTCCCCTGTGAAGTTAAACACATACCCTGTAGAGTAGACATTCTGAAGCCCGCATGTCCAGCATAGTCTGCATCTGTAAAGCCAATGACAGATGCCTTCTTCTTACCAAAGTAGATACACAAATCCTTTGTGCCCTTGAGGTATCTCATAATACCTTTCACTGCTTTCCAATGCTTCTTGCTAGGGTTTACCATATACCTGCTAACCACTCCCACTGCAAAGGCAATGTCTAGATGTGTAGCAACCATAGCATACATCAAACTACCAACGACTGAAGCATACAGAATCTTGGCCATTTCAGCCTTATCATCAAATGTAGGGTTGTCCTCTACACTGAGTTTCACATATGGAGGCAATGGAACTCCGATTGCTTTCCCTCCCTCCATATTGAAACGCTGCAAAATCTTGGATACATACTCTTGCTGAGATAGATAGAGTAACCCCTTCAATCTATCTCTAAGTATCCGAATCCCAAGAATATGATTGACATCACCAAGATCCTTCATGTCAAAGCTGCCATGAAGACTTTGCTTCAATGAAACCAAGGCATAAGTATCCCTGCCAGCAATCAACATGCCATCAACATACAAAACCAAGATAATCAGGTTGCCATCTGCTGTCTTCTTGGTGTATAAGCACTGATCAACTTTACTTCTCTGAAAGCCCTAAGACTGCATGAAAGTATCAAACTTATGATACTATTCCCGCGGTGCCTATTTCAACCCATACAAACTCCATTTCAGTTTACAAACCATTGTCTCTTTGCCTGTAGCAACAAAACCCTCTAGTTGTTGCATATATATGTCCTCATGCAGATCACTATGTAAAAATGCAGTCTTTACATCCATCTATATGAGCTCCATATCTTTAGCTGCAACTAAGCCCAAAATGGTTCTTAGAGTAGTCATCTTGACTACGGAAGAGAAGATCTCATCAAAGTCAATTCCATGTTCCTGCTTGTATCCCTTTGTAACCAACCGTGCTTTGTACTTCGGCAAAAAACCAAAAGTGACATTCATCTTGTAAATCTACTTGTATGGAACAGTTTTCTGCCCTTTAGGTAGTTGCACGAAGTCCCAAGTATCATTCTTATCAACTGATTCCATTTCCGGCAGCATGGCCTTGGACCACTTCTTGCTGTCCAATCTAGTCATTGCTTCCTTGAAGCATGACGGCTCACCACAATCAATTAACATGACATAATCTGCAACATACTGCACACCAGGAATATACTTGTCAGGTGGTCTCGATGGTTGAGTCGACCTATGGAGTGAAGGCTCAGCATTTGCTAGCTGCTGGGCCTACAAATCTGCATTTAGAGGTTGTTGTCCTGAAATATGGACATGTAATTCTGCATGTACGTTACTGTCCTGAAATTCCAGCATGCTGTCTTGACAGTTTAGGTTGTCCTGATAGTTTAGACTGTCCTAATTGCATGTTTTCAGGCTGAAACTATGGTGTATCATGGGTAATACCTTGCTAGTCATTTCCAGCACCATTTCCTATGTTTTCAAGAGTATTTACAGCAAGTATACGTTGTTGTCCACTGGGCACAAATGGCTGTCTAAAAGGTACATCCTCCTTGAAAACAACCCTCCTGACTTCCTTATTCTTCTCGGGCTGCTTATGCATGCGATGCGATCTTCACGGAAGATGACGTCGTTGCTGTGTACTATCTTTCTTTTCTCGAAATTCCAAAGTCTATACCCCATCTCACCCTCATCACCATATCCTACGAATATGCATTTTCATGACTTTAGTTCCAGTTTTCTGCATTCTTCTTTTCATATGTGCACAAAAGCCTCACAGCCAAACACTTGCAAATGAGCATAAGAAGGTGGCTTGCCCGACCACTCTTCTTGAGGGACTATCCCTCCCAAAGACATGTTCGGTGACCTAGTAATCAGATAAACGACTGTCATAACAACCTTTGCCCAAAATCCATGGGGTAATACAACATGAGATAGCATTGTACAGACCTTATCTTGTATGGTCCGATTCATGTGCTTTGCAACTCCGTTCTCGGGTGGATTATGAGGGACAGTGAGCTCCCTCTTTATTCCCTTACTATCACAAAATGCTTAAAAGGCTTTGGATACATACTCCCCACCGTTATCAAAGCAAAGACACTTAAGTGTCTTATCAGTATGGTTCTCAACCAATGCCAAGAATTTTTTAAACATGTCAAGCACTTCATCCTTGCTACGAATACGATAAACCCATACCTTCCGTATAGCATCATCGACAAATGTGATATAGTATTTATTTCCTCCTAGAGATAACCCTGGCATCTGACATACATTGGAATGTACTAACTCTAGAAGCAAAGATTTCAATGAAAGAGACTTTTTATGAGATGTTTGCGCATGCTTACCATAAACACAATGATCACATTGCTCAAAATCAACATAACGAAGACAAGGCAAGAAACCCAAAGGAGATAGTACTTTCATTCCTATTTGACTCATGAGTCCCAACTGGCCATGCCACAAGGAAACACTTGGCTACTCGGTCACGGCAACATGGTCACGAACACTAGATACATGTAGAAGATACAAAGTATCGGTCTTTGAGCCTCTGGAGATAAACTTAGATTCTTTGCAAATATTCCATTTCCCATCGCCAAAGGTGGTATGAAATATATTGTCATCTAGCTGTCCAGTACTAATCAAGCTCTTCTTGAGCTGCGGTACATGCCTTACATTCTGAAGAGTGAAGGCAGATCCATGCTGAAACTGCAGTTGCATATTGACAATGCCTACAACGTCACATGTATAATTGTCCACAAGATGGACAACACCATGTTGGCCTCCTGTATAGTCTCTAAATCACTCATGATGAGGGGTGACATGAAAAGAGACACCTAAATCCAAAATCCAAGTATATATGTTATCATCCGTATCGGCTATCAAAGCATGTGCACTGAAACATAAAAAGACAAAGAGTACATCATTTCCACTGTCACTTTCATGGGACTGACTACATTCACCTCTTTGATCTTTACACTACTCTTCTTAGCAGGTTGACTCTCTTGTTAGCCAATCATTTCCTGGACAGTCAGTGCCACGTTAGCACAATACAGCAGAGGAGGTGCCATGTCATCAATGCCATATCAGCAATACAGTCGAACTGCACAGTTGGCCAGATTTCTACTATCGGTTGCATTTAATGTAGTTGACCTGATGCTGTTATTTATTATTTCTTGGCTATTTATGGCTGGTTCTTGTGGCACACTTAATCATTCATTATTCAATGATTTCAGATTCTGATCTTGAGATCTGTTGGCTGAGACAAACTGTGCTCGGGCTGACGGAGATCAAGGTTATCAAGTCGAAGACATACGCAGATGTTTCCTCTATCCCCTTGTGTATTTCTGCACTCTTATACAGCATACTACACCACATATTTTCTGTGTTTGCACTGTCTTCTTTCACAGCACCGTATTTCCAGTTTCCAGTTTTTAGCTTTTCATTCAGCACTTTTATTTTGGATAGCTGGACCTCATCAGTTGTATCACAGTTTGTCTCATAGGCCAATTTTGGTCTTTAGAAGACGTTAATATAACTTTCTTTCTTTCTTTCTCTCTCTCTCTTCTCTCTGTGTTCACTCTCTCTCAGTCTTTGTCCTATGCTTCCGCATCGCTGCACTCTGACATGGTATCAGAACGGTGAAGATGGACTGACTGAGGGCTGAACCTATCTAAAGAGGAGATTTCAGCGCGACACAAGGCTGCGTTTCTAGGTTTCGAGGGCGAGCGGAAGGGTTGTGCATCGGATCAAGGCTGAAGCGAGTGTGGGCATGCGGGAAAGAAGCCTAATCGGTGAATTTATTGTAGGTTATTGCTGTTCGAAGGAAAGAAAGGCTGCGTTTAAGGCCTTTCATTGCAGACTTTACCTTTTCATCACCTCCGGCGAGTGAAGAAGGTTTGGGTAGTGGAGGAATCAGTCCTAGAAGGCTGCGTTTTCACAGTCAGAGGGGGCTGCTTTTTGCATTTTTGCAGGTATTGTAGGTTAACATGTCTATAGAGACTGATTTGGAGTTCCACGCGATCATGGATAGGAAGGTGCATGTCCTACCAGCTCTTCCAACGGATCAAAAGCTTGATGGTGACAATTACCGCATCTGGCGGGTGATGATGTTGGCCATTTTAGAATCTTATGATTTGGCGGAATTGGTGATGGAGGAGATTAACAAGCCCTCGATGAGGAATGAGTCCAAACTCTCTTTCAATGCTAGTGCGGAGTTGACCAAGGCCCAGTCTCATTGGGACAAACTAAATGCCAGGATTCGATCTTTTCTGTTTCTGTCTTGTACCATAGCCGTGACAGCTCACATTGAGCACTTGATGGTAGCTCGTGAGATATGGCTGGAGCTCGACCAGATGTATAACCGGATGACCCTAATGAAGAGGGTTTCTTTGGAGGTGCAAATGCAGACTTTGTCTGTGAATAAGTCTTTTTTGCTTCGGGAACACATCAATAAGCTTTGGCAGCTTCAGATGCATGTTCAAAATGCGAGGAAGCCTATTTCCTCCGAAGACATGCGATCACTTTACTATCCCAGTTGCTGCCACGATTCGGTACTTTTTATTCCGCTCTTATTGCTTTAGGATGGGATTCGACTCTTTGGTGGGAAGAGTTGGTTCCTATGGTCTTGGACCCGGAGGAACAATTGAAGGGACAGAATGCTTCCAAATCAGAGGCATTGGTTGGTCAAGCCTCTCAGAAGAAGAGGAAGGACCAAAAGAAGGAGGAGGACAACAAATCCAAGAAGGACAAGGAGAAGGAATCAACTTGCCATATTTGTGGAAAGACCGGTCACTGGAAGAAGGATTGCCCCGACAAAGACAAGAAGGATACCAAGAAGAAGGACACGAAGGACTCAAGAGTGGTGGCTGCACTCTCATTACCTGCTTTTCTACACTTTGTAGTCATTGAGGACTCTACACCAACAACTCAGATGCTGCGATGACAGCTCCCCAGGCTCGAGAGTGAATTGTGGATAGTGGTGCTTCACGGCACATGACTCCTTCTGTTGGTGTTGCCCATTTGCGACCTTCGCATGGGCAGATTCTCATTGGAGACAGCTATTCTGTGTCTATTGGTGCGCGGGGTGAGATGCAGCTTATTCCAGATGGACATGGCAGTACCCACACCTCCTAGGTATTGCATGTGTCAAGATTGGGGTATCATTTGCTTTCGGTTCATAAGATTTGTGCTCTTGGCCTCTTGGTGGAGTTTGACAGTGATACTGTTCAAGTCCTTGATCGTGGATCGAGGAAGGTTCTCTTTGCAGGGTATGAGGAGAATGGAGTCAACAAATTGAAGTCTTCTTCAACTCTTACTTCTCGTCTTCTTACTTCTCAAACACAATCCGAGCTATGGCATGCTCGGTTTGGCCACCTGAACTACGAGTACCTTCGGAAGGCGTCACGAGGGTCCTTTGTCTGAGGCTTGTCAGACATAGTGGTGAGCCATTAGCCATGTGTCTCCTGCATTCGTGGGAAACTACATTGGGATGCGATTCCCAACAAAGCTTCTAGGCAGTCTACTTCACCCATGGAGCTTGTATCTACGGATCTTTGTGACCCAATGTGGACCAGAGTCCCTAAAGGGGAGCTTGGACTTCATGTTGATCGTAGATGACTACAGCAGGATGACTTGGGCCTATTTCTTGACTTTGAAGTCAGAGGCTTTTTCTCATTTCAAGGATTGGCTTCTTTTTTAGGAGAACCATTCTGGCCGGCGACTGAAGACCTTGCGTTCAGACAAGGGAGGTGAATTTGTGTCTAATGAGTTTGCTCCTTTTTGTGTAGATAGGGACATTCACCAGGAGTTTGCTAACACCAACACTCCCCAAGAGAATTGCATTTTGGAGCGGAAGAACCGAAGTGTGATCGAGATGGCACGTACCATGATGGAGCACCGACAGACATCTTAGTTTTTGTGGGCCGAGACAGTGGCTACCGCAGTTCACATCCTTAATCGATCTCCCACTTCGGCCATTAACAAGATGACACCTTTTGAGGCTTACTTTGGGACTAAGCTTGATGTCTCTTATTTTCGGATCTTTGGATGTGACGCTTATGTGCACATTCCGAAGACACAGCGTGATAAGTTCGAGGCGGCTTCCCGACGACAGGTTTTTGTTGGCTATAGCTCCCAATCCCAAAGTTATCATTTGTTTGATCTCGTTAATCAGGATGTCTACACAAGCCGAGATGTGGAGTTTGTGGAAATACCGGCCACAGAGGGGGGTGAGGAGCACCCCGTCCTTGGAGATCCAAGGGAGAGTTGGGCTCCCGAGACAGTTTCTTTGGAGCCAGAGCCTCTTGATGGAGATTCTTCTTCGAATTCAGAGTCTTCTCTTCCACCGGCCACCCTCGAGGAGCTTCCACCGGTGGATGTTCCTGAGTCTTCAGCAGATAGAGAGTGACGGGGAGAGGTTCGTCCTCCTCCTCGTTAGGCCCATGACACCCTCTGAAATTCAGGGATCAAGGGGGTCCCTGAGGAGTGGGAACCGCAGGATGGACCGCGGAGGCCACGGAGAAACCAGGTCCATTCTTCAAAGCTTGTTTGCTCCAACTATTGTTTGCTAACCCGTGTTATGCAAGATCGAGAGCCCACTTCAGTGAAGGAGGCTTTGCATTCTGATCATGGCAGAAGGCCATGGAAGCCAAGTTGAAGGCTATTGAGAGGAATGGCACTTGGTCTCTTGTGCCTCGTCCCTCTCACAAGAAGGTGATTGGTGTCAAGTGGGTCTTCAAGACCAAGTACCTTAGCGATGGTTCTTTGGACAAGCACAAGGCTCGCCTTGTTACTAAAGGTTTTGCTCAGCACCGCCTAGGCATTGATTTTCATGATACTTTTTCCCCCACTGCTCGTATGGCGACTATTCGAGTTGTTCTTGCCTTGGCTGGCCATAGGAGATGGCCTGTTTATCAGTTGGATGTGAAGTCGGCCTTTCTAAATGGTAACTTACAAGAGGAGATCTATGTTGAGCAGCCTCCTGGCTTTGGAACCTCGGATAGGAAAGTTTACAGGTTGAAGAAGGCCTTGTATGGCCTTAAGCAGGCTCCACGTGCATGGAATGAGAAGATTGACTCGTTCCTTCAGTCGAAGTTGGGATATTGACGCTCCCAAGCCAATCCATAGCTTTATGTGCACACTTCCAAGGTTGGTCGTGTATTGTTCGTGTTGTATGTTGATGATTTAATTTTGATAGGGGATCATGCACAGAAGGTCCGAGAGACCAAGACAACTTTACATCAGGCATTCAAGTTGACGGATTTGGGACTTCTTCATTTCTTCTTGGGTCACGAGATTTATCAGTCTCAGAGGGGGATTTTCATCTCTCAGTAGAGGTACATTCAGGAGCTCTTGGTGACTTTTGAGATGGAGACTTGTCAGCCCATTACTACTCCTATGGATCTGAATTGGAAGGCCACTTCACACTCAGACTCTCCTGTGATGGATGCTTCACGCTACCGTCAATTGATTGGATCCTTGAATTGGCTTCTCAACACTCGTGTTGATCTTTGTTTTGCTATGGGTCTTTTGGCAGGGTTCATGATGGAACCCAAACAGGTGCATTGGCAGGCTGCGCTGAGGATTCTTCAATATTTGAGAGGGACCTCTGACTTAGGGATTTCTTATCCTGCAGGTACAGATGCTTCAGATCTAGTTCTTGCAGGTTGGAGTGACTCGGATTGGATTGGCGATGTGGACCACCGCCGGTCTACTACAGGCTACTGTTTTATCTTGGGTACAGGTGTTATCTCTTGGAGTAGCAAGAAGCAGCCCACAGTAGCCCTTTCTTCTACTAAGGCGGAGTATCGAGCTGCGTTTTCCACCACATGTGAGGTGCTGTGGCTTCGGAGATTGTTGGAGGAGCTTGGCTGCCCCCAAACTCATCCTACTCTTCTGTGATGCGACAATGAGAGTTGCATTGCCTTGGTACGGAATCTAGTATTCCATGCCCGGACGAAGCATATTGAGATCCAGTATCACTTCATTCGAGAGAAACTTTTGGATAGGACCATTGATGTGGAGTATTGCAAAACGGAGGATAATCTTGCAGATTTGTTTACAAAGGCGCTTCCCCAGGCTCTTCTTCGGTAGCATTCCAAATCCCTCGATCTTTTCACCCGTCCAGGATCTGAGAGGGGGTGTTAGCTAATCATTTCCTGGACAGTCAGTGCCACGTTAGCACAGTACGGCAGAGGAGGTGCCATGTCAGCAGTGCAGTCGGACTGCACAGTCGGCCAGATTTCTGCTGTCGGCTGCAGCCGACCTCATGCTGTTATTTATTATTAATTGGCTATTTATAGCCGGTTCTTGTGGCACACTTGATCATTCATTATTCAGTGATTTCAGATTCTGATCTTGAGATTTGTTGGCTGCTCGGGCTGATGGAGATCAAGGTCATCAAGTCGGAGACATACGCAAATATTTCCTCTGCCCCCTTGTGTATTTCTGCACTCTTATACAGCATCCTACACCGCAGATTTTCTGTGTTTACACTATCTCCTTTTCTCTCTCTCTCTCTTCTCTCTGTGTTCACTCTCTCTGTCTTTGTCCTACGCTTCTGCATTGCTGCACTCTGACATCCCTTTCTTCTCTTCCTTGCTGTCATCCATTTTCTTACCCTTTCTTCCATTTATAGCAACCACGTTTGAAGTGATCCTTCTTGCCACACTGATGGCATTTAACATCCTTACCACGTGATTTACTGTATCCCTTACTATTAGATTTTCCTTTCTCCTGTGATTTGCCTCTAGTACGCAAAGCACTGGAAAACTTACTAGATGCATTGATCTACCGATTCATTTCTTTCATGAGTAGAGCACTCTCTACATCAGCATACAAAAGCATAGCATTAGAATTGCTCATAGCAGTCCTGAAGATATCCTAGCTCTCTGGCAAAGTGCAAAGCAAGAATATAGCTTTGAACTCATCATCAATATTGAACTTCAAAGCCGCAAGCTGGTTGAAAATGGAGTTAAACTCACTAAGGTGAGTAGACATTACAGTACCCTCTTTCATACGCAAATCCATGAGTTTCTTCAACCAATAGACTTTGCTTGCAATACTCTTGTGGGCATACAATTCTTCCAGTCACTTCCAAATGTCATAAGCAAAATCCAACCGTTCAATAGTAAACAACAAGGCATCAGAAATCAATAGCTCAATGGTCGAGTGTGCAAGCTCATTCAGCTCATCCCAGTCGTCTTGCTCTACATCAGCTGGTTTTATTCCCTTTACTTTAATTGGCTTTGCTTGCTTCTTCTGTAACAAGATATTATAGCACTGCTTTTGCCAAACTGCAAAGTTGTGTGCTCCTTCAAGCTTCTCGATATGCATAAGATGATTGTCACTGCTACTAGCCATGATTCACAGCCAAATAACTGTATGACAGTAAATGGCAGCTAATGCCAAGCAATGGAAGCTCCAAAATCCACTCAGTAGTATGTTAGAAATATCCCCAAGTATGTACAGCAAGAACATATATCAGTTCATTGCCCAAAATGCCTGAAAAGCATTCAATGACAGTAAACATACCAATTTCTTGACAAAAACAGAGTGCAGTCCTGAAATACCTGACAATATAGGTGGCTATCCTACAATTCACGAGAACAGTCCAGAAATTCCTAACAATACAGGTGGCTATCTTGCAATTTAGGAGTGCAGTCCCCCAAACATTCAAGAAAAATCTATCCTGAAAATTCAAAACTAAAATAACCTCTTAGACTGATTGAGATTAAGCTCCAAAGATTATACAAAGCTGCTTAAAACATCACCATAATGTTATTGCATAGAAACATATGAAATTTCCTAATAGTGAGGTATGTTGTCCTGGATATGCAAGAAACTATCCTGAAAGTACATTAGTAGACCTATAAGTAAAGCTGATCCAAAAAATGGCTTTTAATCAATGCTCAAATGCATTCTGGAATCAAATCCAAGCATGTAACATCAACCATAAGCATGAATACATGGTATAGAATGCCCGAGACCGAGTCTAGAAGCAAAGACATAATGCATACACAGTCAAAATGTCATTCAGCCCTGTTATTCCAGCAACCAAATCTTTGTCAAAAACTGAGTGAAATCTCAGTCAAAATCAGCCCAAATGCACTTCAATACATAGGCATATCATTCCTTGATGTCTTGATATCACTTGAGCATGTATATGCATCAACATGCAGTCCAAGGACCGATGTCATTAAAGGACAGAGAGCTACCTGTAAATTGCATGTTGTGGATTGTGTATTCCAGCCACAAGCAAGTCTGCAAACTGAGAAAAGTGATTGCCAATATTAGCTCCAAATGACCTCAAGACAATGCCATGTGATCCTTGAGACATCCAATATGCACTGACATCCAATAGCCATCAAATGAGCATGATCTGTATGCTCTAGACACACAAAGATATGTGCTACCCTGTTTATTTCAAAGATCTGAATACTGTGTATTTTAGACCTGAAGCTGAATGTATATCAACCCCAAGTGTAATACTACACTTCAATGCTCAATGCTAAGTATTAGATGCAAATTCTGGAGCACAACCATGATGCCAAATGAAAAGGGGCAGCTACTGTAGATCCTAAGTATGCTGAAAACCAAATCTGCATACCCACGCTGATGACGCCTTCAGCCCTGAAGAGATTGGAATGCTAGTCTAAGTGTTGGAGATGATAGGGAGGGTCTCCAAGTGGCCAATGATGGCTGCTAACAAGCTCAAATGAAGAGGGAAGCTTCAAGCTTCAAGAAGAAGCTTCAAACCTTGTTGCCCTGCCTACAGACTCTTCACAGTGAACTCTTCTTTAACTTCAAGCTCCTGTACCTGAAGAAATGCCAAGCTCCTAATTGCCTGAACCAAGCTCTAATACCAGTTTGTTGAGTTAGGTACAATGGAGCTTTTATATAAAGATGCACGTTGAGAGAGAGAGAAGAGATAGAGACACATGATTTGTGATACTGAAGAGTGTACCTCAATAATGATTTTAGATAGGTATATGTACTATGTACAGCCTGGCCCTTACGGCCAGACATGGACACTGCCCTTTATCCCAACAGACATGCCTAAGCAAGATTCGAGATGGTTTTGGCAAGCGATTTTATTTTGTTAAAAAACACAAGATTATTATAAATATGATAGTGAGGCAATAATTACCTTTGACCATGCCACCCACCAACCATCGAGTAAGAGGGATCTAGGTCTAGGGGAGGGGGAACTAGAGGGAACCACCTCCCAAAAGAGGTAGTCCAACAGTACACATAATTGATGTTGCAAATGGTATAGATTTGGAAAATCCTTAAGATTGCTTTTCAAGAAATAAGGACTCCAAGTTCCAACTAAAGAAGTTGCATTCTTCATTAATAGAAGCATCATCTTGCAACCAATACTAAGGGTTGGTAGATAGGCAAAAAGCATAGAAGCTTGAGTAGTAAGACCCATTTTGCATAGTTTTGTCAAAGTCACTATGGTAAATTGTACAGTATTGCCTTCAATAAGATTATAATATGAACCATAAGAGCTTCCTCTAGAATCTTATAACCCACCATCTTAAAATTATAGGTAGTATTGTAGTGATAGAGTTTGCTTATGTCAGCTATGCATCACAATAGTGACAAAGCATGTCTATGCAGATAAAAAAAGGTAGGAACTTTGAAGTCCATTTTGTCAGAAGTGGTGCAGCAATGGAAGCGTAAAGAATATGCTGAAATAAATGCTGAAACACAAGACAGAAGAAAGAATGAATGAACACAGTAGACAGATGAGAACTCAGATGTATGCTCGGGAAATGGAATCCATATCGAACACGAGACAGCAGCATACAACGGTGAGTCACTGGCTGCGTGGGCTCCTCAGCACCGGCTCCTCTCTCCCAGAAGGATCTCCACTGATGGCTGAAGCACCAAAGACTGTGGAGGAGGAGCCCTATAAATAGCCACAAAAGTGGGGAGCATAAAATGCAAGTCGGCCAGCATTTAATGCTAGTTGGCCAGCAATAAATGCTAAAAGTACATCATAAATGGCCACAAAAATGCGCCATAAAATACTGCATAAAATGCTACATAAAATGCCCAGCCTCTGCACACAGACTCACACCATGAGCTGATTAATATCTGCTAACACATTTCATGGAGTAGAGCATCTGAAGCTCTAGTGGAATGTAGGGGGTTTCCATCTCATAGAAGTGTGGAAGCACGTCTGTTAACATTGACCATACATAGCTTGTAGACTTCTAGTTCTTCTCGGGCCATTAAGCCAAGTTGATTAGGGTTTCTCAAAGGTTGCCCACCTTGGAAGGCTTTCAAAGCCTGATTCATTTATTAGGGTAGGTTGTCGGTGATGAGCTCCATAAATAGCTCCATCTCTACTTTTGAACAATTTGGAGGTCTCCTAATTCTTTCTATCCAAAGGAAAACTAGTTGATCTACCTACCAAAGATATCATCAAGAGATTTGTTCTGAATTCCAAGATTACGGTGGCTAGGGATAGAAAGAGAACTAGAAGTTGTAGAAGACCTAGGTGTTGATATGTCAACTCGATTGTTCTATGCTTCCCCTATTAATGAAGGAGAGACAGCTCAGTGTGAGCTTCCAGCAACAAGGCAATTCTGAAACTGATTGCCTCTCATTGCCCCACAGACATAACCAAAGAATAGATCTCCAGTGCATGAGGCACAAAATGTTTGCATCCAGAGAAAAAAGGAACAGTATTCACAGAGTAAGAAGCATACTTTGTATGCAAAATTATTATAGTATGAGCTCTAACATCCATCAGAATCCAGATACTATGAAAGGGGCCAATTTTTTGGACTACGAACCAGTGATGCTTTGAGATTCAGCATTCCAGCAATAGCAAGCTTACTGCAGTATAATGGGTCTCCATGGAGAGTGTCCATTCCCCCAGTCAGGCAAAGTTGGCAATAGCACAAACACTAGTGACCCTTTAATTCAGTTTGAGGAAGAAAAGCAACAAAGCACGCATTAGTCCTTGTTGAAACTTGGTTTTACTGAGTGAATCAATGAGTGAACCTCAGTTCTGTCAGTCTGCAACAAGATCTCTAATCATCAGAACAGCTTTTACTATTTGTTTAGCTTAAGCAAGCAGAGGACAGATGAATTGTGTCTAAATGCTCATAATTCCATGTCATAAACCCCTTGCATAGACGTCCAGATCCTATCATTTGAACACTGAACTTGAGGAGGAATTGCAGCTGTATAACAATCCAGACCCCAGAGGCATAGGCTCCAACATTGTGGCCTTAATCAAAGCTTGTGCTGAGCTTAAAGATCAAAATTAGGCCAGAATATGCATGCTCTTGCTGTAGGAAAAGGATTGCTTGAAAAGAATATTTTCATTGGCACAGCAGCTTGGTGGATACGTATTGCAAATGCAGCTAGCAGGTGCACAAGTTTTTTATAAACTTCAAGCTAGCTTTTGGTGCACAGCAACAAAGAGTTGGCTGTTCTAGAGTGTGACCTCGCAGCATCTACAATACATGCAATGTTTTTGATTCTGGACATACAAAAAATGGAAATCATGTCAGGAGCAAAAGAAGGCTTGATCCCCGAAGAAGGCTTGATCTGAAAGGGAAGCTGGCAGGCTTGATCTGAAGGCCAAGAGTTAGACTCAATCAAAAATCATGATGCAAGAAATTTTTCAGCCACTAGAAAGATCCAGGTTCTGTTCTTTGGGAAGGAGAGAACCTAACTGAGTCAATGCTTTAATAAACATGGGAGTGCAAGAGAAGATGGGTGGCCTATCTTCTTTATGAGGGGTGGAGAGTACCAATTTTTTTGAAACGAAGAAGCTGCAGAATTCCTGAACATCACCATCTTCGAGTACACCTGCATTGACATCATCTTCTTTACTTTCACACTGGCTACTATATTGTGTATGATCACATGATCCGATTATGGAAGGGTCGCTACTCAGGAGTCAGGATGTGCAGAGATTCCAAGGCACTACAGTATTGCAAGTACTTTCTTGAAAAAGAGGGGTTTAAGATGGCAAACTAACCAAGATTTGAAGCAACAAATTGGATTTGTGCAAGTTGTTTTGGAGCAGTACTGAGGCGACATGGAGCTTATAACAAAGTGATGAAGAAAAGTATTGGCCTAGCAGAGCTAATCTAGACTATGTAATAGTGGATGATTGCTTCATATACTCAGGGGACCATGTCATGTAGGCTGAATTTGCATGTCTTATGGTTAAATCACGCTCAGTTTTGGGATCCTATGGTGTTGGCTACCTATGTGGTAGGTTGCGTAGCTGGCCTAACATCTGGACACTCCTAGTGAAGGTAAACGCAATGGGCACGCATATAACACTTGGGTCTTGCAACCTCTTCCTCGAGAACTATTGGCTCTGGGTGCAGATTTTGACATGTAGAAGCACCAAATGGATCTTTAGACGACATTTCTCAAATGGCTTTCATGACAAAGAAATCTTTATGGAGTAGCAGCACAGCACCCCCCGCCCCCGCCCCCCTGCCCATTCTCAACATCCCATGCAGGTCTACCTTCTCAAGCATTCTATCTATGGTGATCAAAGCAGTCACCTCTTCTTTGGAATTCACGTTTCAACTTCATGTAGAGATGCAGATTTATCTGCTTAATCTCTAATGTCTGATCTGTGTATCGCTGTAACACACATTGATGGAGAACGGCTACTTTTAGCCCTTTATGTTGTTGATATTTTGTTGATGGCAAACTCTAAAACTCAGCTTATTGCTGTTAAGAATGCATTAACCGCCGCATTCCACATGAACAATGGGACTGGGGAGGTCGGTTATCTTCTTGGCATGTAGATACGGTGAAATCAGCATTAAAAACTCTTCATCTCTCTCAACAATCGGAAGAATAAAAATGATATATTTTAGCACTAATGAGAATGCACCAAATAGTCTAACAAAAGCATTGTCAAAGAAAAAACTCGATCCATTGTAATTCATTTTTTGGACTGGAGAGTATAATTAAGATATGAAAACATGCAATTTAGTTTTAAGCGGGGGTGTAGAAATAATTAAACCAAAACTAAAATGCACAAATAACTATGGAAATTATCAATCAAAAGCCGTATCCCTTGACTAGATTGACTTCTTGTATATACAGTCGTAGAACATACTTCTTCTTCCTCCCTCTCTCTGAGTATTCTTGCTTGCTGTGCAATCTCTATGATAAAATTATATATATATATATATATATATATATATATATATATATATATATATATATATATATATATATATATATATATATATCTCTCTCTCTCTCTCTCTCTCTCTCTCTCTCTCTCTCTCTCTCTCTCTCTCTCTCTCTCTCTCTCTCTTAGCATTCAGACAGCCAGGTTACAAATACAAAACAAGAATGTGGTTCGATGTATGCCAAATGTTCATGCAGAATATAAATCTCAACCAATAGTGCTAATCTCACAGGGAGATAACGGAAATAATTTTGTGCATTCCTATTCAAAATGGTAGGCGCTCCCAAACAAGCGAGTATCTTATCTATTTTTGCAGAGTAAATACTGCAGGAAGAATGATTAGCTAAGCCGCTCGAACCATCAGCTTCAATAATAAGGAACATCTAGAGGTGGGCTCCTACGCCAAGCACATTGTCCAACACGCCATGTGTGGTCGCACCACTAAGACTAATCCAAGTTTTCCTTGAGGCTTCAAACCTCACCACTGTGTTGTCACTTTTAATCGCACAAAGACAACCTTCAACCATCGTGGTCTTCCATCTTTTAAGCATCAAGTCTTTCACCCACACATCTTCCACATCCTGCCACCGTCCTAATTCCGGATGTCATCTCTACAGAGTTTGTATGTGGCAAGCCAGCATACACCAAGAAGTGCACATCCATGTTTGCACCTTGTCTCCAAACCCTCAAATAGTGGCAATCCAGCAAGTCACTCCAGCACTTCCTTGATAAGTCAAGGCACTTCACTTGTTTCATTAACCATCCATCTTTCCAACCACCTGCAAAATATGTCACTCCCCCAACTGTTGCTGATACGAGGCCAGCATTTCCTCCATGTAACTTTGCCATCAACCCCAAGCTTCTCCATCTACGGCCCAAGTAGTTCAACACAAACAATTGTGGCAATGGCTTTCCAAGGAGAATGTCTCTCTCCATAAACAAGACTTCTCCCCCAACACCAGCAATCATTTGAAATTGTACTTCAAGGTTAAAGAGGCACTCTCGGCAGGGAATCACACAGATGGTAGACAGAACAGGATTGAGAAGAAAAAGACAATGCGTCGAGATACTGGGAATCTCAAAGACTATAAACATGAGTACCAAGTGACATTCCAGATCAACATGGAGTCTTAGATCCATAATCGTGCTTGATTGCAGGGCTTTGTTCCATGCTTTGCACACAGCACGGCCACCCCAAGGAAATCCAAAGGTAGAAGGGCCAAGCACAGTAGGCTACCAATGTCTGGAAGGCCAGGTAACAAAGAAGTGGTTGCTTCTTCTCTCTGCATGGCTTCATCTAATCGATCCACCTGTGTTGCCATCGTCATGCAGTCCATCTTGTTCTCCCTTGCCGGTTGGAGCTTTTGTCTTTCGAATCACAGCTATTTTCCTTGGGTATATAGCTATCCCTTCCTCAAAAAGAATATTTTCCAAAAGTACACTCCACTTTGCAGCAAAAATAAATTTGAAAGGATTCAAAGATATGTCAAATTTTCTACACATTTCAAAACATAATCTAAGATGCTTTAAACCCTTCTCATTCCAAATACACAAAAATCATCTATAAAGACCCTCATAAAAGTTGTTAAATAGGACTCAAAAGTCTTGTGACCAGCTCCTTGAAACTCAGGAGGACCATTTTTCAAGCCAAAGTTTATCACTGTACTAACATAAGCTCTCCATTCTGTCATAAAAAAAGTTTTATCTATATCATCTGGATGCATCTAAGATCCCCAATATCCTGACGCGTTGTCTTTTTCTTTTTGATCTTGCTCTATTCACCATTTGTGTGATTCCCTACCCGGACTGCCTCTTTAATCCTAAAGTACAGTTTCAAATGATTACTGGTATTGGAGAAGAAGTATTGTTTATGGGAAGAGACATTCTCCTTGGAAAGCCATTGCCACAATTGTTCGTGTTGAACTACTTGGGCCATAGATGGAGAAGCTTGGGGTCGATGGCAAAGAAAGTGGATTGCCTTGTCCTGTCAAGAAAGTACTGGAGCAACTTGCCAAATTGCCACTATTTGAGGGTTTGGGGACAAAGTGCAAATATGAATGGGCATTTCTTGGTGTATGTTGACTTACCACGTACAAACCCTGCAAAGAAATGACATCTAAAATTAAGATAGTAACAAGCTATGGAAGATGTGTGGGAGGAAAGGCTTGATGCTTAAAAGATTGAAGACCACGATGGTTGAAGGCTATCTTTGTGCGATCAACAGTGACAACACAGCGGTGAGATTTGAAGACTCAAGCAAAACTTGGATCAGTCTTGGTGGTGCGACCACACATGGTATGTTGGATAACGCACTTGACGTAGGAGCACACCTCTGGATGTTCCTTATTATTGAAGCTGATGGTCCAAGCGGCTTGGCTAATCATCCTTTCTCTAGTATTTACTCCACAAAAATAGATAAGATATCTGCTTGTTTGGAAGCGCCTACCATTTTGTATTGAAGGACTGCATAAAATTATTTGTCATCTCCCTCTAAGATCAACACTATTGGTTGAAGTTTATATTCTACATGGACATTTGGCATACATCGAACTATATTCTTGTTTTGTATTTATAACCTAGTTGTCTGAATACTGAGACACAGAGAGAGAGAGAGAGAGAGAGAGAGAGAGAGGAAAAAAAGTATTTCATCACAAAGATTGCACAGCAAGCAAGAATACTCAGAGAGAGAGAAAGAAAAAGAAATACATTCTACAACTATATATATAAGAAGTTGATTCAATCAAGGGATACAGCTTTCGATTGATAATTTTCATACTTATTTGTGCATTTCAATTTTGGTTTAATTATTTCTACGCCCTGCTTAAAACTAAACTGCATGCTTCATATCTTAATTGTACTCTCCAACCCAAAAAATGAATTGCAATGATCGAGTTTTTCCTTTGGTAATGCTTTTGTCAAACTATCTAGTGCATTCTCGTCAGTGGTAAAGTATATCCCCTTCACACTTTCGACTATTAAGAGAGATGAAGAGTTTTTAATACCAATTTCACCGTATCTGCATGCCAAGAAGATAACTGACCTCCCCGCCCCATTGTTCATGCGGAATGCGATGGTTAATGCATTCTTAACGGCGATGAGCTGAATTTTAGAGTTTGCCATCAATAAAATATCAACAACATAAAGGACTAAAAACAATCGTTCTCTATCAATATGTGTTACAGTGATACACAAATTAGACATCAGAGATTAAGCGGATAAATATGCATCTCTACATGAAGTTAAAACACAAATTTCAAATAAGAGACGACTACTTTAATCACCATAGATAAAACGCTTGAGAAGGTAAACCTGCGTGGGATGTTAAGGATGGAGAGGGGGTCGGGGCGGGACGGGGCGGGGCGGGGACAGAGAGGTATTGTACTGCTACTCCATAAAGATTTCTTCGTCATGAAAGCCATTTGAGAAATGTCGTCTGAAGATCCATTTGGTGCTTCTCCATATCAAAATCTACACCCAAAGCCAATAGTCCTAGAGGGAGAGATTGCAAGACCCAAGTGTTATTTGCATGCCCATTGCGTTCATCTTCACTAGGAGTGTCTAGATGTCAGGCTAGCTATGCAACCTCCCATATAGGTAGCCAATACCATAGAATCTCAAAACTGATCGTGATTTAAGCATAAGACATGCAAATTCAGCCTACATGACATGGTCCCATGAGTATGTGAGGCAATTATCTACTATTATATAGTCTAGATTAGCTCTGCTAGCCCAATGCTTTTCTTCATCACTTTGTTATAAGCTCCATGTCGCCTCAGTACTACTCCAAAACAACTTGCACAATTCCAATTTGTTGCTCAAAATCTTGGTCAATTTGCCATCTTAAACCCCTCTTTTTCAAGAAAGTACTTGCAATACTTTAGTCGAAATCTCTCCACATCCTAACTCCTAAGAAGCAACCTTTCAATCGGATCATGTGATCACAGCTAGTGCAAAAGTAAAGAAGATGATGGCAATGCAAGTGTACTTGAAGATGGTGATGTTCGGGATTGCTGTAGCTTCTTCGTTTCAAAAAAAGTAGTACTCTCCACCTATCATAAAGAAGCCAGGCCACCTATCTTCTACTGCACTCCCATGTTTATTAATGCATTGCCTCAAGCAGGTGTCTCCTCCCTGAAGAACAGAACCTGGATCTTTCTAGTGGCTGAAAAAGTTCTTCCATCATGATTTTTGATTGAGTCTAACTCTTGGCCTGCTCTTGCCCTCCTTGAGGTCAACCTGCCCAGCCATCCATGTCTGCAGCAACACCACCCATCAGCTTCCCCTCCAGATCAAGCCTTCTTTTGCTCCTGACATGACTTCCATTTTTTGGATGTCCAAAATAAAAAGCATTGCATGTCTTGTAGATGCTGCTAGTTCATGCTCTAGAACAGCAACTCTATGTTGCTATGCACCAAAAGCCACTCAACTCATGCCACCATCGTTGATCGTCATTCGATGCTCTCCATAGGTCTCTGCATCCAAGAGATTTTCTCCTCTGATGTTTGTAGGTATGAATGTTTATAGCTCCAATTGTGTAACATATCTCCCACTCACGTGAGACCATTGGTTCATAGTCTCTGTCCCACTGATCAATGGCTTGCTGTTTATACGAAGCTGCCATCCTTGCCTTGTTGTACATGGCATTCTTTCCTTTTCTGCATCAGAAAGCACATATTCCAGCTTAGTTGATCCTTCAGCCTTTGTCATTGCCGCTCTAATAGGAGAAATTAACACAGAAAAGGAGGTAGATCGCTACCCTCCTTCTACCATGCATCGACCTCTCCAGGCCTCTCCTTAGTCTACCTTCTTTTTTTGTTTTGTTTAATAATCTTCTCCACCTTCTTCTCATTCTTCATGTGCAAGTACGATGGATGCATTTTAAGGCCTTATAGTCAGGCTCTTGATGAGCCCTATTTGTGTATGAAGCCGAACACAGGCACAAGCCAGTGCATTCACATGCACGAGCCGGCCATATGTACAAGTATGTAAATCTGTATTTCCTGGGCTTTGTCTGTGTCTGCTACGCTACCACATGAGAGGGGCAATCAGTTTCAGAATCACCTTGTTGCTGGAAGCTCACACTGAGCTGTCTCTCCTTCATTAAGAGGGGAAGCATAGAGGTTGTCTTCTACAACTTCTTTTCTATCCCTAGCCACCGTAATCTTGGAATTCAGAACAAATCTCTTGATGATATCTTTGGTAGGTAGATCAACTAGTTTTCCATTGGACAGAAAGAATTAGGAGACCTCCAAATTGTTCAAAAGTAGAGATGGAGCTATTTATGTAGCCCATCACCGACAACCTACCCTAATAAATGAATCAGGCTTTGAAAGCCTTCCAAGGGGGGCAACCTTTGAGAAACCTTAACAACTTGGCTTAATGGTCCAAGAAGAACTAGGAGTCTACAAGCTATGTACTCCATGAACTGGACTTCAATGTTAACACACCGGGTTCCACACAATATATTACAAGGAAGGAAATGTATGAAATGTGATTCTAGGTCAATGGAATAAGAAGGAGGCAACTTGTTTCATGTTTTAATGACATTTAATCCAAGAATCTAGCATTTGTTAGAAAATAATCCAAAAATGTAGATTCATGTATGTAAGTCTACTTGATTGTTGAAGATTTTGCTTTGCAGTATGAATTTCTTCCAAAATAGGTGATTGATGTCGCTAGAGTGCTCCTTCTGTATTTCAATAGCCTCTCGTATTCCAAATGAGGGTGCAATGAAAAGATAAAAATGATTCTTTTACTAGAGGGGCTTAGTTTAAATCTTGAGTTAGAATTGTAATTATTAATAAATGTGGTATTTAATAGAACATGGACTCATTAGTCACTTCTTCCAAGCCTAAGAAGAGTTCTCATGTGCTAAAAATAGCTTCAAAAATACCAAAAAAGTAAGCACCCCATTTTTGGGTGAGAGGCATTCTTTTGGCACAAATTTTGAGAAAAATGTCTCTATTATTAAATGCTTTTTTGGGAGTCTTTTAAAAGTAGTATCTCACAATCATCAACCATTTTTACTCGTAATATCTTCTATCTCTCTCAAGACTCTCTTATACTCTATCCAAGGCAAAGGAAAGAATATAAAACCAAATCAGACACTATAAGTAGATCAAATAACTCATTTCAAATTTTATGAAAAATAGGATACAGTTTATTTACATTTACATGTTATTTTATCAATTATTTTGCATTTTACCCCGTCAATCGGTGTATCAAAGTGCTTGTGAAAATGTTGTGTGAAACATGAACTTAGCAGCATTGTTGACCCTTGCAGCTTACAAAATCACATTTCTTATGTCAAAAATTTGGATACTAACAAAAAGATTGATTTTGATTACTATGATTGCATAATATCAAAGCTTTTTTTTTACTAACATGTTGTCGTATGAAACACGATTTTAGTTATGTTGCTATATGTGCCTGCTACTTAACTCATGTTTCATATGCCAAGACTTTGGTTTCTAACATACAATTTAGTTATTTAATATTTTTTTGCTAGTTAGAAAATGCTTTCATAATTTATATTTTTGCAGTGTTTAGGGATATCAAAGAGAATGCTTTTTCTTGACAAAATGGAATAAGAGGAGCTTGAGGATAATTGTGATGACAAGCTTTTTGATTTCCTACAGAGGATAGGAAATTCATCCAAATTTATGTCCATTAGGGAGATGCTCAATGGTTCCTTTGATTTGCAAGAGTTGCTGAGAGATCTTAATGAGAAGCTTAGGAAGTACAAAGAGTTCTATTCTAGATATGCAAAGTCTCTCTTAACTGATATTTTTGTCAATTTTAATAATGTGATCCAAGAAACCAATGCTTCTAGGACAACTTTGATCACAAGGTACTATCTTATTAATGAAGGGCATAAAAGGCATCAAACATATAGTCTTTTTCGTAGGGATTAGTAGTAGTGCCTTTTGATTCATAAAGACATAGGTTTTATTGTATTTCTCCAATATATGGAGGATTCCCCTTAAGAGAAAGGGCAAGGAGCAAGGGTGAAGATGTTGCATATATGGACAAGAGAAGGCATAGATGTTTCAAGAGGATTTTGAGAACCAACTAGTGCAAGGTTTTGATCATGCTCTATTTAAGAGTTAGAACATTACAAAGATAGAAGAAGAGGGGATGGAATTGACTACAAAGATTCAAGAAGGCACTTGGATTCTATCCCTACATTTCCTACCTACCTTATCAATAAAAAAAGATATGTATTGCTGAATGACATTCAACATCTATTTGATATCAAAGAAGATAACTGCTTAACTATCTTAGTAGCATGGGGCCAAATTGATAAGAATTTCATAGGTTATGACCCATGCCCACTAGCAACTCTAGATAGTGAGGGAGAGAATTTTCAAGATAGCTCCATGGCCCTACTTGCACACATGTATTAATGAGATTGTGGAATATGAGAAGAAGGGGCTACCCACAGAAGAAGAGTTCTTAGAGGTGCAAAAGAGACTTGGCATTGAGGACATGGGATACAAAGACATACTTAAGCAACCATTAGAGGAGAAGAACTCAATAAATCTCTATGATGAGAACCTTCTTGAAGATGATGAAAATCCAAAGGTATTAAATATATATTCAATACCTTTCTATGATGAATAGTAGGTATTAAAGGTAAGTGGCTTTAAGATTTTTCATCATTTGACAAGGAAAAATCTTTTGTTTCTTATGCAAATTGAATTTGAAGATCCTAATAACTTTCTTGGAAGAGCTAAGGGCTATAAGCTACTGAAGCTTGGAAAAAGTCAAGGATGTGGCCACAATATTAGAAGTTTAAAAAACCAAACTATTGTAGTTTATCATAGCAAATTCTCAAGCTCTCCAAGCTTTCCAATTATGGCTTTAAAAGCTATTTGCAAAGTCATTGGATCTGAAGTTTTCAATAGAGGAGTTGAAAAGATAATTTTGGTAGAGAAGAAAAAGGCCATAAGGATTTTTGGCTACATGCTTGGTTACAATGGGTCTAGAGTTGGATACTTTGGAGTCCTTAGCTCCTATTTACTCTCCCACATGGGAGATCCAAAATATTTGAAGCTTCTCCTGGCTACAGAAAGCAAGATTTTTTGAAATATAGAAGTCTTATTGAGTGGAATGAATCCAAGGATTCCTATGCAACAGAGATTGACTAAAAGATCATAAAAAATCAAGGGTTTCTTGAAATCCATATTTTGCCTTCTCTTTGTTTAGTTTGTAACCATTTTGAAAACCTCTACTTTGCACAAGAGTTTCATATATCCCACTTTTCTTTTCTGTGTAACTATTTGTATGGTTTTTGCTAAAGATGATGTATCGCATGGTCTAGTTATATCTTTAAGCTTGAATTTATGCTAAATTTGTCTATAGAAACGTTGAAAGACCTCTAATAAATTTTTTTCTTTGACTCTTCCTCCTCCATGTCTTATATTTCTAAAGTATTTTATTCTTCCTTGATAATGTGATTTTTCCATGCCATGGGTTGACTAGATAGATAGACTTTCATACTGTTTGATAAAATATAGAGCATGGTTATATAAAATACACTGCACAATTAAAAACCAAAGAGAGTTGGTTAAAAATATTATATGAGTTAGACAATGAAGAAATATATTAGTTTTTTTACTAACAAGCATAATAACTTCATATCATATAGTGAGTGAAGTGTTGATTATCCCAAGCTTTTGTCATTGCCTTTTGGAAAAGGTTCAATCAATCTTTCGAGTCTTTGAGATTATAATCTTTCCAATCAATTTTATCACAGTAAAAGAATATTTTATCTAGTGTTTTCCAAACTTTGGCTTTTCTATTCTAAGCTTTAGCATGATCCTTAACTACATTTAGTGGGGATTTCCATTGATTATATTTAATGGTTAAACCCCTATTTCTAGAGTTAATCTTCCCAATATTTCGATGAAAGCCTAGGAACCTTCTAGCCTTTACCTCACTAATAGATGGCTTTTTGGAGGTACACTTTTCATCCTTTAAAAGTTTCATCCTTGAACTTTTGAAGATCTAATTCAATAACAATGTTACCTCCATGCAAACCAATTTTAGATAAAACATGCTTGATCTTATTATAGCCTCTTGTCTATATGATAAGGATTTAAACTTCCAAGAAAACCCAATATAAAGATGAATAAGATTTTTTAATTATTTTGCAAAGTGTATGAAGTGTACATATATGAGCCAATTAATAGGTGGTACACAAGGTGGATTCCTCATGCGAGAAGTTGATGGGGACGCCTGTCCTTTTCGGGCATCAGATTAATTTAATGTGTATGTGGGTGATTCCGCAAAAAACATATTTAAATTAATGGTTGTTTATGAGTTTAGAGTGCTCTCGTATTAAATTAAGGTTAGGACAGAGTTCCAACCTATTTATTTATTTTCTAGCTGAAGATTGCTAGGTATTCACTTTTGTCGGTTTAATTTTATTATTTTCTAACAATTGCGAATGCTTCAATTGATGTATAGAGCAGGCAGCAATGGTGTTAGGAAGCACCGGGTGATGGCATGTATTCAAATTACCTAGAAGAAATTATCATTTTTTATGGGCGCACGCCTTATCATTAAAGGCGTGGCGCTAATATTTATTTAGACGTGCAAATATTTATTATTTTGTATGCGTATAGGCGTTCGATTTAAATATTTCATTATTGGAAATTGTATTTGACACAGCTTGACTTTTGGGATGGTCAACCGCTTTATTTTTTATTTGGGCAAAAGAAAATACAAAATCCAAAGCATGCTAATTGTAAATTGGGCTATTTTTGAGCTTGGAGATTAATAAATTTATAAATACATGCCTTGTGGAGCGCTCACACAAGGCATGGGGAAAGATTGTACCCTATTTGTTTTTTTGCTTCATGTCGTGCAAAACCTTCTTCTTACTTTATGAGTTTTAGTAGAGTTCTTTGTTCTTGGGGACCTTTCGACATTCATTATGTACACATACAACATCCAATTTGCGCACTAGTGGTATTAGAGTGAAGTTGAGATCGAGGGCTCCCAATCGCTTACTATCTCGTGCGAAGGCAAAGCTCTTGGAAGGAACGGGCTCTATAGATAGTCTCATGATGAATACCAACGTGTTCCTGGCAGTAAAGAACCCCTTGTTGTGCTATCAGATCGCGAAGGACCACTCTCAGGCGACGAAGGACCACTCGGGAAGTTCCTTTATAAAGACCTTTTTTTTTTCCCTCTCTCAAACAAAAACTGTAAGTCATATACAATTTTCAAAACTTAAACTATAAGCTTAAAAAGATTAATCTCTTTAAAATTTAATCGTCAACGGTGACAGCACGTACTGACTGGCATCGAATTCGGTGTCAACATACCATCGTCCTCTCGCTGATAATTTGAATTGACTAAAGCTTTTGCTTTAAATCTTAAAGATTTAAGTTTCCTAAAGCTTAAAAGTTTCAATCTAAATCTCTTTCCCATAGTGGGTGTTCACACCAAGCTTATCTCGAACTCGTTTTGCAATTCCTACAAGCCCGTGTTCGCACCTGCACCACCCTGATAGAGTTGATTTCTAGCAAGCAGACTGCCACACATAGTCTGTTTTCCACCTGGAAGAAGGCCGTCATCAATTACCATACCCGCAAAAGAAGCAAGTTCACAAAATGTCATTATTTTTTTTTAAAAAGCAAGCCTTGTAAATCCAAACTTGAGCTACGCTCATCCCTCTAACAAGATTTTGAGTGTGTGAGGTTATTTGGAGATTTTGTAGGATGTCTGATCAAAACATGGAAGATTTTATGGCTGAAGGTGATTTGCCGGAACCAGTGATGGAGCAAAAATTGAACCTAATTATGATGCAACTTCAAGAGGAGTGAAGAGCACGTCAATCTTTGCAAGCACAACTGACTACACTTCAATGATCCATTGTTGATCAAGATAGAGCGCAACCCAAAGATGTTATTCGACGTACAATTGACGCAACACTCGAAGCACAATCTCTTAGGAAAGAAGCCAAGATAAGTAAAAGAAATTTTAAATTCTGTATTTTTAATGGGCAACATGACGGAAAAACTGTTCTCGCTTTTATAAGTCAGCTTTTATAAGTCAGTTTGATGATTATTTCCATGAAGAGTAGTATGCTTAGAAAGATAAACTCAAATGTGTCACTAACCATCTAGTAGACAAGAGCATTGTTATGGTAGATTATTGTTTGTGAGAGTATAGATTGTCCTACTACTTGGGAGGCCTTTCAAAAGAATTTTTTGCAGAATTTTCTTCCACCTCAATTCCATGAAAAAGCAATCAAATAGTGGGATCTTCTACAACAAAGAGATCGTGAATCCATACCGCAATACATTTAGTGTTTCTAGAGTGCCTTGCTAGAACTTCGAATACTTGAAGATGTTCATGAGGCAATCCACAAGTGCAAGTATATGTCCGATTTTCTTGGTCACTTCTATGCAGAAGTGGAACATGTTCAAGCCAAAGACTTTGGAAGATGTGATTTCTTTAGCGCAGGATGTTGAATATAAAATTCGTGGATGAGAAAGCGACCACAACAATTTTCAACTAATGGTAACTTTGGTACAAAGCAATTCAATTCTAACTTTTGAAGATTCAATCAAAATCGCTTTGTTCCTTCTTCTTTTCATAAATCTTAGACTCGACCTTCTCCTTTACCATCAAATAAAAATTCAAACCCTAAGCCATTTCTCCAGCAAAATCCCAACATACCCAAATTCCCAGGCATTACCAATAATGTTTCCAAAGAAAAGTCTATAGTTTGCTATAAGTGTCAACGACTTGGACACTTAGTAGTAAACTCTCAATCCAAGAAGCCAAGAGTTCAAATCAACTACTTGGGAGCGACTGAAGATGAAGACCATGAAGATATACTAGATTTTACTGAAGATGATGAAGATATCGACGATGCTTCAAATACTTTACCAAGTATGCCAAATCCTCATTAATTATTAACAATGAAATGTCTTGTAGTGCATGGTCACGAAAAGATTGTTTTGCATGATGATGGAAGTACACATGATTTTATTTTTGCAAAGTTGGTCAAAGAATTAAATTTATATACTATTCCAACTCATTATCACATAAAGACTGCATTCTTAGGCACTAGATACAATGGTACACAAGAAGGTCATGATTTAGAAATTAAAATTGGCAATTATGTTGAACGTAAAAATTTCGTAGTTGTGCCTTTGCAAGCTAGTGATATTATTTTAGGAATGCCTTGGCGTCGCAAATATAATCCTGACATAGATTATTCCACACATTCAATGAAAATTCATTCTAACGGAAAACAAATCATATTACATGGAACACACACCAATGATAATTCTCCATTGCTTAGTCACACACAAGCTAAACGTGCATTGAGAAAATGTAGAAAATCATAGTTAGTACGGGTGAATGAAATTGAAGCTAAGGAAAATCAGATGCATCCTAGGCATGCATAATTTCTTTCACAATTTAAATATTGTTTTGCTGTTGATTTATCCCCTAGTTTACCACTTACCCGTCTTGAAGACCATAAAATAGATTTAATCCCGCGTTCTCAACCACCATGTAAAGCACCTTATAGATACAATCAGATTGAATAGAAAGAAATCCAAGCCCAAGTTGAAGAATTGTTAACACGAGGACTCATTAGGCACAGTAGTTCTCTGACCGTCATATCAAATGGGTTGCTTTCATTCAAAGTTTTCATCTACTTATCCAATATCAACTCGGAAAAGAAAATATTGTTGGCAATGCATTAAGTAGAATGTCAAGATTATGGGAGAGAAGGAAGGAGTCTCACTTGTAGCTTTCTCACTTGCACAATGGGGGAATACACTCAAAGGTGGAGGCTGAAAACAGTTTTCCTCTTCTTAGTTATGTAAGCCAAAAAGAACTAACTAAGGTGGCATACTAAGAAGTTTTCCTCCACATAGAAATAGAACCCTTCTTAGTTATGTAAGCCAAAAAGAACAAAGTACATAGAAATAGAAGAACCCTATATATGGGTCTCAAACCAAACTCAACTAACTAAGGTGGCATACTAACTGAGCCACGAACTAGAGTAGATAAGGATAGCTGTCATTTAGCTATTATTCATGGGCGGTGTACCAACCGCATTTGCAGCTAACAAGTCGGTGACATAAATGCACAACGATCACCCTGGCATATCACGAGTGGAGCTCGATATCTCAACACTCCCCCTCGAGCTCAATCCCAATTTCTGCACACCAAGTAGGTCTCTGAACTTGCGTAGCTTCTCTGTGCCCAATGCCTTCATGAATATGTCAACTACCTGATCCTCTATGCTGACATAAACTAGATCAATAAGACCTAGTAAAACCCTCTCCCGCACATAGTGATAATGCACCTCAATGTGCTTTGTTCTAGCATGATAGACTGGGTTATTTGCCAAGTGTATACTGCTCATGTTGTCACAATAAATGACAACTGGCCCATCTGTAGGTTGATGCATATCATAAAGTAGCTTATGCAACCAAGCTACCTCACATGCAGCCATTGCTGTACCCCTGTACCCTTTGAGAGATAAAATTCAACAAGAAGAAAACAATATTGTGGCATTGTCTTCTTTTATTTAAGGCAATGTGGTGTCGCATGTTATACATGTATCTCAAAAGTCTATTCAAGCCAAAGAGACCTCTCATTCTACAGAAATCAAGACTAGTGGGAGATATACAAAAGAAAAGGTGTCCACCAAGGCCCATACCTCCATCAAAGGAAAGACCACAAAAAAAATCTAAGAAGTAGATGATACTTGAGCCAAGTACTAGTATTGATTCCGAGGAGTTCAAGGATGAGTCTACTATTGAAGGAGAGGAACTTATAATGTCAGGTTGGGAGCTCAAATCAGGTATCTTGCCTTAATAATAAAATATGCTTAGAAGATATATAAAAGAACATAAGCTTATAAGAGATAATTTCATCTCCCTTTCAGTTAGGCAAATACATCGTGCCCCCAACCATATATGAGAATATTGGGCTTAGACCATTAGAAGTGTGAGAACCCATCAAAGGATATGTTAGTTGCTCCACAACGAAGGGCGTCTCAATCTGAGACAATGCACTCTTGCACTTTTCGGCTGTGCTACCTATAGAGACTTGCTCCCAAACTCGAAAAATGAAAGCAACACTGGTCCTCTTACCAGAACATTGCGAACTTGGTTTGGTTTCTTGAGCTCCTTACCACAAACCAGGCTCTGATACCATGTCAAGATTGTGGGAGAGAAGGAATGAGTCTCACTTGTAGCTTTCTCACTTGCACAATGGGGGAATACACTCAAAGGTGGAGGCTAAAAATAGTTTTCCTCTTCTTAGTTGTGTAAGCCAAAAAGAACTCAAGTACAGAGAAATAGAAGAACCCTATGTATGGGTCTCAAACCAAACTCAACTAACTAAGGTGGCATACTAACTGAGCCATGAACTAGAGTAGATAAGGATAGTTGTCATCTAGCTATTATTCATGGGCGGTGTACCAACCACATTTGTAGCTAACAAGTCGGTGACATAAATGTACAACAGTCACCCTGGTATATCACGAGTGGAGCTCGATATCTCAATATAGAAGACCAAGTATCCGTAATATTTCCATTATATCTTTTGATTCCCTTATCCCTATGAACGATACCTATGACCAAGACCCTAGTTTTCAAGTTGATTGGAATAAATTAGTTGATAATAACTAGATTTCAATTAATTATTTGTCTTATTCTGATGGATTTATGTTTTATGAGAAAAGATTGTGTGTCACTGTTTCATTTAGATAATTTGTGCTGCATAAAATTCATTGTTCCCCATATCAAGGCCATAGAGGTATTATTTTTACTTTACGTACATTGGTTGAAGATTTTTACCGGCCACAAATGAAATTTGATGTTTCTAACTTTGTTTCTGAGTGTTTAATTTTTCAAAGAGTCAAGCGACACAATAGTAAGCAATATGGTTTGTTAATGCCTTACCAATTCCTCAACGACCATGGGAACATATTTCAATGGATTTCATAACTAGTTTTCCTAAAATCCAAGCTAATCATGATATAATTTGGACTATCATAAATTGATTTAGCAAACAAGCATATTTTCTACCACATGCAAGAAAACATTAATTGCATCTCAAGCTGCATAATTGTTTTTAAAGACTGTTTTCACTAACCATGGTTTACCAAAAGTTATTAATTCTGATCGTGATTCTAGATTTTGCAATAATTTTTGGACTATTTTGTTTGCTAATTTAGGTACTAAGATTGATTTCTCATCTGCATTTCATCCTGAAACAAATGGGCAAATAGAAACTACTAATAGTACAATTTTAGATCTTTTGTGTGCATACACAATTTCAAAACCACAAACATGGGATACACATTTGCATACAATAATACACCACACACAGCTACACAAAAAGTACATTTTGAAATCATTTATGGACATAGATTGCCTACCCATGTTACATCATTGTCAAAAAAAATTAAAGCTGCTGATGATATTGCCAATATGCATGCTACTATTTTTGCTGAAGTCAAAGACATGATTGCAAAGCCCAACAATCATACACTAAACAAGCTAACAAGAAAAGAAAAGCCATGAGTTTCAATGTTGATGATTATGTTTGGTTACGCATTGAAAATAGAAGATTGCAAAGTATTGAGAAACACCCTGTTGTTAAGTTAGCCCCTAGATTTTATGGACCTTTCAAAATCATTCACAAAATCAAAGACAATGTATTTAAATTAGCACTACCTCCACGTTAAAAAATCCATAATACTTTTCATATCAGTTTACTACAACCTTTTAGAGGCCAATTACGTTATCTTTTCACCCTATCTATGAAAACCCTCCTTTGTTAGAAGAAGAAACTGAAATCCTTGAAGCTGAAACTATTCTAGATACTGACTTTATGACCACCAGAACTGGTCATAGATACTCTAGATATTTGGTTACATTTAAAAATCATCCTGTTGAAGAGACCCAATGAATGCACACCCGTGACCTAAGTGGTTATCTCTCACTGCTCGCTTCACATTGAGCTGATAGCAATTGAGGATAATTGCTATCCCACCCCGAGGGGGGGGGGGTATGATGCCAGGAGGCATATTATATGGTGGATTTCGTGAGACCACGGTGGATTCCATTAGGTTTTTATTCCATGGAGAATTTCGTGAGGTTTTGTGGTGGATTTCATAAAACTATATTTATTTGACGGGGCTTGTACACAAGGTGGATTCCTCATGTGAGAAGTTGATAGGGGCGCCTGTCCTTTTCGGATGTCAGATGAATTTAATATGTACATGGGTGATTTCACAACTTGTGATTCCACAAAATACATATTTAAATTAATGGACATTTATGAGTTTAGAGTGCACTCGTATTAAATTAAGGCTAGGACAGAGTTTCAACCTATTTATTTATTTTGTAGCTAAAGACTACTAAGTATTCACTTTTGTCAGTTTAATTTTATTATTTTTTAACAATTGTGAATGCTTCAGTTGATGTGTAGAACAGGTAGCAGTGGCGTTGGGAAGCACCGATCGATGGCGTGTATTCAAATTACCTAGAAGAAATTATCATTTTTGATGGGCGTATGCCTTATCATTAAAGGCGTGGTGCTAATATTTATTTAGGCATGCAAACATTTATTATTTTATATGCGCATAGGCACTCAGTTTAAATATTTCATTATTGGACATTGTATTTGGGCACATCCCGACTTTTGGGATGCCCAACCGCTTTATTCTTTATTTGGGCAAAAGAAAACACAAAAGCCAAGCATGCTAATTGTAAATTGGGCTATTTTTTAGCTTGGAGATTAATAAATTTATAAATACATGCCTTGTGGAGCGCTCACACAAGGCATGGGGGGAGATTGTACCCAATTTGTTTTTTCGCTTCATGTCGTGCAAAACCTTCTTCTTACTTTATGAGTTTTAGTAGAGTTCTTTGTTCTTGGGGACCTTTCGACGTTCACTACATGTGTATACAACATCCGATTTGTGCACCATGTGCAACGGTAGGGACATGCAATATAGGCAAGGATACATAGAGTTTCCTCCTTTAGGTACATTATTGTACATACATTTCAGTGTCTTTAAGTCACTAGATGTGTGCCGTTTGGCCTTTTAGTTTCCAAATCCCAAATAGCTCTTCTCCTGATTGTTGGCTCTTAATCACATCAAGTATTGAAGTTTGATGGAAAACTTGATACAATATATTAAAATCCTTTGTGTCTACTTCAAAAACTCTTAACCACTAGATGTTGTATTTAAATTTAACACTAAATGACATTGAATCATTATCATGACTTGATGAAGGCGCTCTATTCATCAAAGTAATAGAGATCCTTTCTAATTTGTACACTTTAAAATCTCACTTTCATCACGTTTAATCACAAACTTGGCTACTCCTTGTGCCTCTTTTAAAGACAAATCATAGAATCTAATCATCAAACATTGCATGGTAGGTGGATCAAGGAAAATTTTGTTAAATTAACTATAAACAACCACTTTCTTCTTGCTCTTGAAGTTAGCCTTGATATGAAAAGGCTCACCCAAAACTTCAATCACCTTGCCATTGAGTCTTTGTCTAGCAGTCTTCATCATAGATGGCCTTTAGAAGTAAAGAATTTTGCATCTGACCATATTTCATATTTGATTACATTAGCTTAAAAATTTGTATATTTGCATCTCGGCTAATACCAACACTATCCGAAGTCTTCTACACCAACTAATAATCCAAAGGATGATACCTAATAAAAGAATCCAAGCGCTGTCTCTTTACTTTTTCGAACTTCTTATTCTCAAGAATATCCTTTGGCATTACTAAGGGCAAGAGATGATAATAGAACTGAGATTGCATAACTTAAATACTATTAAAAGCAAAGTTATAGTCAGTTACATTTCTTAAGTAAAAAGATATACCTTGCTACTTGGATTCTTTTATTACAACCACCTCCTCCTCATTTAAGATACTCAATATTCTTGAGAGATCTTTGTTGATTTTGAAGGCCTAAACTAGTTTGTTTTCTTTTGTATACTTTGATGGATTTCTACAATGAATGATTATTCTATTGATAATTATGTAGTTTTTGCAACAACTTACCCCTATGTTTTGTTAATAAGTGATTCTCCAATTTACAAACATCCTTCTTTGCAATAAGATTAAATGTATAGCCCAAAAATCCATTATAACCATCACTAATAAACCACATTAGTGAATAGCTATTATAAAAAGGAGGAGTACTATTTTTTATAGGATCTTTGGGATATAACCTTCCATCCAACCAAAGATCAAGATTTTTTTTAAAACTTCAAATCGAAACACATGTTTCATAGACCTTGAAATAGTGTTTTGTTTTTTCTTCTAATTGGTTCATACTCATATTCTAACTCAACATGAAGGTGATAAAGAGCTATTTTACTAGTGTTAAAAAGGATCATTGGATAATTGATCAATATATAATGATGTGGTTTGTAACTTTGAATAAGAATATCGTGTGTTCAATTTAAAAAAGTCAAAGAATGAGTAAGTAATCAACAAGGAGAAGAAGAAGGAAAATAGAGAATGAGGATTAATGGAGGTAACAATATGTTAACAAAATTCAAATTGAATATTCACTTTCACTTTTATCAAGACAAGCCATGATCCTTATTAAATTAGTCATCGGCCTACATTTCTAAGTTTGATGCAAGTCGAAATAATATTATGATAATGATTTTTAATAAGTTTATTTATCAAAATATAAAATTTTAAAAAACTCTAAAATATTTCTTATTTTTTAAAATATTTTCTCTATCTAGGATCTCTTATAGTACTCCAAGGAAGTGGGCTAATAGCGATGATTGGTTCTGATGAAAAATATCGATATCACTATCAGTGACACAAACTTACAAAAATAGTGACATCAGTCTAAGGAAAAAAAAGTTGAAAACCCGAGCGTAGCATTTCTCGAAACCATTTGCGAAAGAGCACAAAGGAAAAGAGAGTGAGAGAGCTCAAAGCAGAGAGAGAGAGAGAGAGAGAGAGAGAGAGAGAGAGAGAGAGAGAGAGAGAGAGAGAGAGAGAGAGAGAGAGAGAGAGAGAGAGAGAGAGAGAGAGAGAGAGAGAGCTCATCACCACCCCTAGTGTTGTGGCTATTATATGCAAAGAAGAAGGAGACGGGTGCAAAGGACAAGGGAGGTGAAAAGGGTTTCATCTTCGAGCCTTTGAGGTATGTACATTACCTCTTCTTGCTTTGTTTTTTCTTTTCTTCCTTCCTTTCTTTATTTTTGTTTGTGGAGGGGTGCATTGAGAGAGAGGGAGAGAGGGAGGGAGGGAGGGAGAAAGGGAGAGGGAAGAAGGGAGCGAGAAGAAGAGAGAAAGAGGAGAAGGGAAACAAAGAGGGAAGGAAAGGAAGGGGAAATAAATAAATAAAGAGATGAAGGGAGGGAGAGAGAAGAAGGGTGAGTGAGAGAAACAATGAGGGAGAGGGGGAAGGGTGAAACAAAGAGAGTGGAAGGGAAGGAAACAAATAAAGGGAAAGAAACACAAGAAGAGGGGTGGGGAGAAGGAGAGAGAGGGAGGAGAGATAAAAATGGGGAGGGGAGAGAGAATGAAGGGAGAGGGAGGGAGGAGAGAGAAATGAAGGTCGAGGTAAAGAGAGGGAGGAGAGTGAAAAGAAGAGGGAGGGAGGGAGACAAATAAATACATGGAGGGAAATAGAGAGAGAGAGAGAGAGAGAGAGAGAGAGAGAGGGGGAAACAAAAATAAAGAGTGAGAAGAGGGAGAGAGAAATAGAGAAAAAATGAGAGAATGAGAGAGAGGGGAAATAGAGAAAAGTAAAGGGAGAGGGGGGGAGAGAGATAAAAAGAGGGACAGAAAAAAACCACATTAAATCACATGCTCTTTGAACTAATGAGAGGGCTCATAAAGCAAGAATAAGTAATGGAATATGCCCTAGATGCAACCAATAGATATAAACTATTCCCCACTTTTTTTATAGCTATCCCCATAATACTAATTTTTTTGCTTCTTGTAGGTTATGTTCATGCCATACCATCCATCTAACATAACTTGGAAGGAGATCATTGTGGGGGAAATATATGGCCTTTCCCTAGTGATGTGGAACTACTTGAGAGGTTTTTACCTATGGAATATTTGGACTAGCAAAAATAAAAAGATTTTTGAAAATATGACTTTGGAACCTCTATATGACTTTAAATCTAAATTTTTAATGCAGGAGGCTGAGAAAGATATGGACAAGATGCAAAAGCTCCATGAAGAATATCAGCCTGCTTCCAAAGCTAAAAAAATTGCAGATATACTAATAGAGATGAAGAACAAGTTCAACTAGGAGAAAAAGAAAAGCCTTTTTTAAAAAGATTTGTAATTGTTCACAACTAATTAGGATGCTTCCATGTACTAAAGCAATTACAAAACTCCTTAACAACTATTTATAAACATTTTTCTTCACTCTTGTAATATAATTCAAGCTTTCCTTAAAAAAAGATATATATATATATATATATCTCTCATTTTAAACAAGAATGAGAGAGATTGTCAAAGAGAGAGAAAAAACACAAATGACTCTCCCTCTCACTCTCTCCAAATGAGAGCACAAATGAGTAAGGCTATTTACACACTAGGTGAGAGTCCTCACTCGGCCTCACATAAGGCATGCCTAATGTTGTCAACAAGCATGAGTTGGCATATTGGTTGTCCTACTAGGTCTATTTACCCTTGACTTGTGATTAGTGAAGGTTCAATTCTTAGCAGTTGTGACTCCGGCTTTTAATATAAAAAGCTTTGTCCTTTTGTGTTGTGGGTTGTGGACAAGAGGATGGGTAGGGGGGATCCCCCACCCAGAAGTGTTCCTTTGCAGCCTTTCTTTTAATGTGAAAATTGTCATCCTTTTGTGTTGTGGACATAGGTAAAAGGTTGGGAGGGGGACATCCCCTGCCCAAAATTGTCTGTCGAGCATGAAACTCAGCGCTTGTAAAAGGCGTGACACATACCCCTACAAATACTTCATTTTTTGAAAAATTTGGCCATTCGCCATCTCTCAGTATGTGAGCGGCCTAAATATCTTCCTCTCTCTCTCTCTCTCTCTCTCTCTCTCTCTCTCTCTCTCTCTCTCTCTCTCTCACAACAACGACGTTCTTTTTAAAACTAAATCGAACATATTTCTCTCTCTTAACACAAACAATGTAATGAGAGAGGGAAAAAGAATAAAAAACAAAGTGATGGAGAGAGATTTTCTTTCACACAACAATAGAGTTTCTAAAACTAATTAGAGAGCTCTCATAATTAGAGAGAGAGAGAGAGAGAGAGAGAGAGAGAGAGGGAGAGGGAGAGGGAGAGGGAGGGAGGGAGGGAGGGAGGGAGCATCCAAAAAAGAGAGAGGATAATCGATGGATATAATTTTTTTGCTGACACAGAAACACTCTCTCTAGAGTCTACCCCATGAGCCATCGATTCTCTCCCTCTCTCTCTTTTGTTAGTGACATACACGACATGGACTCTATCGCGCTTACTAACAACCACATCGTTCTTTTAAAAAACATAGTTAGAGATTGCGTAATTCGTCAAATTTAAAAAAAAGACCAAAATACCACACCACAGCTCAAACGCATCGATTTTTTAAAAGAAAAAAGAAGAAGAAAAAAGTGATCCTAAGACAGGAGGCCAATATAAAAAAACTCAGATTGGAAGATGATGATGACTACAAAGAAGAAGATGACGACAATGCGTGAGACCATCTTCAAAGCATGGTTGTATTTGTCTCCACTACTACAGCAAATTGGTCATCGATCTGTATGTAGTAGAATGTCCCCTCACCACTTTCAACTTCCTCAAGCTCTGCAAGTTGGGTTACTATAATAACTGCTTGTTTCATGCCATCCGTAGGGACTTCATCGTGCAGACACGAAACCCCATAGGTATAGGCCTCAGGGGTGACTCCTTATACAAGCTTCTCCATATCTACTTGTCACAAGGCACTCATGCTCTTCATGACGATGATTATGTTGAAGAGTACAAGTCTTTCTACGAAGAGCTTGCTCGCCCCAATTACAACAGCTCATGTCTCAAGCATAATTGCCTCTCCACTGTGGCCATGGCAATAGATGTAGTAGGTGCCGGACCCCCTGCAACTACATCCATGCTTCCCAATTCTACATGACCCTTCACGATGGTAACATTGACTACTTGGATGGCAAGAACATTGTTTTTGGACGGGTTACAGAGGGCTTCGATGCACTCATGAAAATCAATGAAGCTCCTGCAATGATTCGACATTATACATGACCCCTTTGATTATCTATTTGTGAAAGGTGAGAAGGATCAAAGCTTGCTTGGAAGAGCTACGGTGGGAGAGAGAGTAAGAGCAAGAAAGAGAGAGAGAGACCAAATGGGAACTCCAACAATCACAATGTGTGATCGAGCCTTTCTTTATTCAAACTGTCACTAAAAGAATAAAGAATAGAGTGATGGTGATGGGTGTCCACCACTTGCAATGTGCAGTGGCGAGTACTATTAGTGTAGTAATACACGGCGGCTAGGTAGAGGCACTTTTACCCCCAACAACCTCCCACTTAAAGGAAAATTTGTCACAATGAGGAGTGAAAAGAAAAACAAAAGACAGTACGATGTACACATGTACAACATGATGAGGAAAAACATCATCTCATCTCTTGAGGAAGGCAAAGTGCTTAGTAGTGAGGCTTTTCATGAGCAGATTTGTAGGATTTTCATCAGTGGAGATCTTAACAAGGTCAACAAACTTGTCCTCCATGACCCCACATATGAAGTGATACCTCACCTCAATGTGTTTTGTCTTCGCATGGAAGACCGGAATCTTGGCTAGCTGAATAGTACTCATAGAATCTGAATGCAACGTAGGTATAGAACCAATCCCAAGGTCATGAACCAAACGGCCCAATCATATGGCTGCCTTGCAAGCCTTAGTGGCTGCAACATACTCGGCCTTAGTGGTAGAGAGAGCCGTACACTTCTGAACTCTACACTTCCAAGAGACAATACCTCCAGCATAGGTGAATACATTGCCAAAAGTAGACTTCCTACTATCTACATGTCCTACATAATCGGAGTCTGTGCACCCCACAACTCTTGTATCCTAGCTGCCATAGAAAATACACATATCTACAGTGCCTTTCAGGTATCTCATGATACCCTTCATGGCATCCCAATGTTTCTTGCTAGGTGTAGCCATATAGCGTGCCACAACACCAATTGCAAAGGCAATATCTGGACGAGTGGCTATCATAGCATACATCAAACTGCCCAGGTGGCTGATGCATAAGATATGGCATCTTGGTCCTCTGCTCATCTCTCTATGGACAATCGACCTGTGAAACCTTCATATAAGAAGGTAACGAACAGCCAATAGGCTTCACGTCTTGCATGCGGAAACACTCAAGGACTTTATGAATATACTCCCTCTGTGAGAGATAGAGTAGTCCCTGATGCTTGTCATGCTTAATGTGCATACCAAGAATGTGAGAGGCCTTTCCCAAATCCTTCATCTCAAAGATCTTCTTCAGCTGAGATTTAAGAGCATCCAGCTCATCATGAGCTTTCCCTGCTATTAGCATATCATTCACATAAAGTACCAAAATAAGTAATGAGCCATCATGGGCTTTCTTCATGTAAAAAGACACGGATCCATAGCACTCCTGATGTAGCCCTATGACTGCATAAAGGCATCAAACTTATGATACCACTCCCTAGGTGCTTGTATCAAGCTATAAAGACTTTTCTTCAACTTGTACACTAGGTACTCCCTCTCAAGTTCTACAAAGTCCTTAGGCTGCTCCATGTATATCTCATTATGCAAATCCCCATGCAAGAATGCAATCTTGACATCCATTTGATACATGTCCAAGTCAAGCTGCACGACTAAGGCCAACACCAAGCATAGGGTGGTCATCTTGACCACAGGAGAAAACACTTTATTAAAGTCAACTCCATGCTCCTATTTAAAACCCTTAGCAACAAGTGTTGCCTTATAAGCTGGCTTGGGGTGTCCAGGGGTACTTTTAAGCTTGTATACCCATTTGCATGGCAAAGCCTTTTTGCCCTGAGGCAATGCAACCAAATCCCAAGTCATATTCTTATGCAAGGAGTCCATTTTATACGGCATAGCCCTCTCCCAAGAGTGACTGTCACCACTGCGCATAGCCTCATCATAGGTGAGAGACTCTTCTGTATTTGTAGCCAAGACATAATGTATTGAGGGCTCAAATCTATCAAGTGGATGTCTCGCTCTAGTAGACCGTCTCATTGCAGGCTCTGCTACATATCTAGCATCCTGTCCAACACCCTGGCCATGTGTACCAACTATTGTTGCAAGCTATCCAACTGGCTATGCAGGAGCACATGGCTCCTCCTAGAATATAGCCCTACGTATCTCTACCACCTTCTCAGGCTACCTATGCATCTTGTCTTAATGGAAGACGACATCATTGCTGTGGGTGACTTTTTGTGCCTATAGGTCCCAGAGGTGGTAACCCATCTCGCCTGGATCTCCATAGCCAAGGAAAATGCATTTGACACTCTTATGATCTAGCTTACTATGCTTTGCCTTGGGTACATGGCAGTATCCCTCACATCCAAAGACACGTATATGCACATAAGATGGAGGTTTCCCAATCCATACCTCCTCTACAACCTAGAAATCCAAACCATTGGAAGGTGATCTATTTATGATATGCACAGATATACTAGCTGCCTCAGTCCAAAAGCTTTGTGGTAGACCTACATTGCTAAGCATACTACGTACACGCTCCTGGATGGTTCTAGTCATCCACTCAGCCAAACCATTCTGGGGTGGGGTATAGGGGGCAGTCAATGGGCGCTTAATACCCCTCTCGTCACATAGCTACTCAAAGGCATGTGACACATATTCTCCCCCATTGTCAGTCTCCTAAGGCATTCAACCTATACCCAGTCTGGTTCTCAACCATTGCAAGCTATCTCTGAAACACAACCAAGACATTTGACTTAAGCTTAATGGAAGATTAATGGGATAAGCCCAAACTTTACATGAAAAATCGTCAATGAACGTCACAAAATACTTTGCACCACCCATAGACTAACAGGGCATGGGCCCATAGACATCTGAATGTACCAATACCAGGGGCTCACTCATGCATGTCCTATCAAACTTCTTATGCATATTCCTAGTCTGTCTGCCATAAAGACAATGCTCACATGAATCAAAACATGCATAGTCAAGGGGCAATAAGTACTACAAACCAGAAAGAATTTTCATTCCCTTCAAGGACATATGGCCCAAACAGGCATGCCAAAGCGATACATGTGGGATGGAACTGACTGACAAAACATGGTCAATAGAGGACCCATCAACTACAAGAGGATAGAGGCTGCCAACCTTGTCACCTCTAGCAAGCACAAGTCTGCCACCACAGGTGATCTTCTAGTACATGACGTACATCCTGTAACAGAAAAGTATTACAAGTAGAGAATTGTAGCTGTATATCCCCAATGCCAACAATAGCAAGTGACTTATCATCACCAAAACAAACTAAACCAAAGATAGTGCGGTAGGAATGGAACCATTCACAGCATGGTGTAACATGAAATGAAGCACCAGAATCCAAAAGCGAGCATTGCGCATACATAGAGTGAACCTCGGTCAACGGTGTAGCATCACAAGAACTAGCTGCAAGTATGTACTCCCCATCGGAGTCATCAATTTGCATGACATTTATCTCCTCGATTTTCACACTGGATTTTGCAGGCATAATATTGCGATCAGAGGACTTTTCCTATACTTTATCTTTCCCCTTCTCTTTGTGCTTCTCATTGCGCAACTCATGACACCGTGGGTGTATATGACCCCTCTTGCTGCAATGATGACATGTCACATTAACATTTCTCTCACAAGACTTGCTGCATGACTTACCACGTGACTTAGACCTAGACTTCTACGAGCCTCTGCCACATCCATACCCACAGTCATTCTTTCCATTACCATCTTTGCCTCTAACAATCAAAGGATGTGATACACAAGAGGCATCCAAGTTCTTACGGTTGATCTCTTCCTGCAGAAGAGCACTCTCTATATCAAGCAAGTTCAAAATAGTAGCAGGAGCACATAAGGCAGTGCGGAATACATCCCATGACTCACTTAGAGTCCCAAGCAAAAACAATGGAGTAACCTCATCATTAAAGATAATGCCCTGCAAAGTCAAGTTCTTGAGAATAGCATGGAACTGGCTCAAATGAGTAGGCATTGTCATATTCTCCTTCATATGCAGGTCCATAAGCTGCTTCAGCCAATACATCTGACTTGCGGAACTTTTCTTGTCATAGAGGTTCTTGATTTTATCCCAAAGCTACCAAGCACTTTGTGCTTCCTCGACCACATTTTAATGTACCTATTCAGTGAGAGACAAGATGAGGGTGGACTTGCATAACTCATCAAGCTCATCCCATTCACCATCAGTCATAGTTTCAGGCTACTCACCATGCATACTTAGTGACTTGATCTGAGATTTCTGCACCAATACTGCCAAACTTAGCTCTTCCAATAGGCATAATTTGTACCATCAAGCTTAGTGATGTTGAAGATAGCACTGTCAGTGAAAGAAGATGCCATACTGCAGTCCAAACAGTATAGACAGTTTTAAATTGCTTGCTCTTTTTTGCTGTAAATATCCAAAATACCACCAAAACCAAGGAAAAATGACCATGAGTTGATAGTTAATGATGCTGCCCACCAAGTACAATCAAAATTACATAAAATTAGAATAATTCAGCATGAAAATTCCATGTCAATCCATCCATTTCTGCTTGCTATAATAAATTACAGCCATGTACAATGAGAGCCAATTGTAGGCAAAATGAATGCACCAAGTCAATGTAAAATATTACACGGCGCAGCGAACAGAATCTGAGAAAGAGATTGAGTACACAACAGATAAGAGGAGAATCAGTAAATTCTTTAACTCCAAACAACTGATACAAAGATGGCTTTGTCCACCCGTGCGCTTCCACTGTGTGAAGCTTAGATGGCGATCTAGACAGAAGATAGGTGAAGAGCTTAAGGCTAGCTGGAACAACAACTCTGACTGGGTGAAAGATCAGTGAATGATGGCTGCAAAAAGGTTTAGCTTTTATAGCCCGCGAAGGTCGTTAGGTCGGCCTGCTGACCGACCTACCATATGAGCCTCCACTAGTCAACAAGGGAATATTCCCTTTACCATCGGGCCGGGGGCGCTGCCCCCGGACCCCCGCCAGGGGGGCCGCTGGCCCCCCTAGGACCCCCCAGCTAGGGGCCACTTCCGTGGCCCCCGGACCCCACAATAGGGGCCCCTTTTAACTCCCTTACCACGCAACTCAATGCAATGTGCCTCGAGTTGCTACCAGCTTAACCACTCCGTCTAACCCAAAGATTAGACCCACAACAGTCACCTTTTTGCCATCCGGTCACATAGACCTCATCTGATATACAAGTCAGGACTCAACCAATGTCCGGGCTCACATTTGGCTTCTCCTCATAATGGGGGCCTTACAACTTTGAGCACCATGGATCATTGGTAGCACCTAATGAGGGTGGGGCATTGATCATATCTAACAGTCAACCACTGACTGTTAAGGCATAATCAACATCAAGCGGGCATAAATCAGTATGTGACAGTCATAAGGACATTGAGCAAACACCCAAGCATGTCAAATGAATTTTTCAGTAAGCCTGCACACCCCCTATGTTATAAGGCAAAGTGTACACAACATTGTGCAAGACCTGACACAAATAGGTGTATGCTCAGGAAGTGCAAAGCCCAAATCAGCCCAAGTACATTTGTGAGGACCAAGGCGTATCAACCATGCAACATCCAAGTGAAGATCCTAGTCTCAATATTATTTGAATTCTCAAGTAGCATAAACCACCTGTTCAATGTCTGTCAAGTGTATCAAGATGCTCCACTGGCACAAAAGGCATAAATATCAAGAAAAGAAGCTCAACAAGGGCATATGATAGCACCACTGCCAGAAGATCCAAGATCAAGCATCAATAAGACCTCATGAGCATATAGGCCGTGTAGCATCCGTACATAGCATCCATAGACATCAAGTACATGCAAGCTGTAACTCTGGAAAGCTGAGAAATAGCCAAAGTAAGCTTCGAGCAATCAAATATCAAGCCAAAGCAAGGCTCAGTAGCATCCAACTCCAAAAAATGTAACGGGCATGTAGTAGTGGCATAGGCCAAGCATGTCAAGACCGGTCAGACATAAGCAAAGTATAAGTGCATCAGAGACAAAGATCCAAATGCTATGTGAAGCAACAAACTCAATCTCAACCAATGATTTGAGAGCAAATCCAAGCTCTATGTCGATCCTCGAGAGTCACTACATCAATGTATACATCCAAGACATAGCCCAAATCAAACAGGCATATCCAAACATAAGAAAATAAGCTTTAGCCTTGAATATTCTAGTAGCAAATATATATCCAAAACTGAGCAAATAGTGGCTCAATCCAAGCTCAAAACCATAGACAAACCATAGGCATACTTTCCCATATATATAGGCACTAACCGGGCATAATCGGGCATCAAATGACTATGTAGCATGAGCATAAAGTGTAATGATAGAGAGAGAAATGCCTATTTTGGGCTGCCTATGGACTGTGTAAAATAGTCAATGATTGAGTAAATTCAGCCCCAAAAGCATCTCACATCATAGACATACAATCCCCTAGCATTTGGGGCGCATTTAGGACCAACCGAGCAACCAATGTCAATGCCAACCAAGCATAAATATAAAGTGTTGATGTAACACTATTTGTGGCTACCTGTGGATTATGGAAAATAGTCCTGACTGAGGTAAATATGTTCAAAAATTAATGCCAATGATAACCACCAATGTCAAGCATCAAGGGGGTGTTCCCAAGTGCCAAACGAAGTGTTTTCAAGCTACCAATGAGTGCCAAGGGAGGGCTGAAGTAAAAAACGAATTTTTGACAGGTCTTCAAGTTGACCCAAACTAATCTGGGGCCCGTGGAAGGGCTGGGCAAGGTCAAGGCGAGGTTGGGGGAGTAGTCAAGGACCCCTAGGACCTCCCTCTTGAAGGGCAAAGTCATTGGTAGAGAGTATGCATCAGAAGAAGCAAGAGGACATGGCTATCCTGCTTCACAAAACTATGGAATGAATTCAAATAACAAAAGAGAGCTCAAACACCTCTGAAGGAATGGCCTGAGGGTGCCCAAGTGGGCCGGGGAGGTGCTTGGGAAGCTGGGGAGTGACGGGAGCTTAGGAGAGTCGGTTATGGCTGCCGGGAAGGAGACCCAATGAGTGCAGGTAATCAATAGGAAGCTGAAGATGCCACAAACCAAGCTCCAGTAGTCATGAATCCATGCTTTGATACCAATTGAAAGGTGAGAAGGATCAAAGCTTTCTTGGAAGAGCTATGGCGGGAGAGAAAGAGCAAGAAAGAGAGAGATACCAAATGGGAACTCCAATAGTCACAAGGTGTGACTGGGCCTTCTTTTATTCAAACTCTCACTAAAAGAATAAAGAATAAAGTGACAATGACCGGCACCTTCCACTTGCAAATTGCAGTGGCGGGTACTGTTAGTGTAGTAATACATGAGTGGCTAGGTAGAGGCGCCTTTACCCCCAAAAAGTCGGATTCATACACATCCATCTACCTCAGCAATGTCCTCAAGTACAGATTATTGATGTTCTTGAAGATGTAGCTCGCTTGATTCACATCCCAAGCTTGAAAAATCATATTAATGTTGCAAATACCAAGGATCAATGTCAAGCGGTGCATACACGAGCTGTTGTCCTTTGAAATGATTGGGGACATTCTTAAAGCAAAGCTAAAGCCACAGGAGAATGTGCTATTTGTTTGCAAGCTCAATCCCGTTACATAGTAGGATATTTAGAACATCATCTTCTCATGGTTCGGCATTGTATTATTGGTGGACATAATTAAGGATTGTAAGACAGATGATAGCCTATGTTATGGATTTGTAGAGTTTGAGACCAAAGAGGTATGTGAGGCTGCTTCCTTCAAGATGGACAATGCTCGCATAAACGATAGATGTATCCATGTGGACTTTAGCTAGAGTGTTCACAAGATGTGGGCTAGATATCGGTGCCACTATCCTAGAAACAAGCATATACTCAAGGATGACATGAGTAGTTCAACATCACAAGAATTTTGTCAATGTCTCAAAGGGAACCCAAAGCCGTCGCACAAAAGTGGAAGTTTGGCATGGTAGTCTAAGAGAGGGCCATTGCAACCAAAATGCAACTCAAAAAGTGTTATGGACTCGATCTAACCATTAGGGGTTGTTAGTCTCCATCCATCCAACTACTAGGTTTTGCTCTATGAGGTTGATATTTTCTATCTTGGATTATGAGAACATCGATATGAATTTCTTGTGTTTAGTTGTCTAAATCATTGGAATGAATTTTCCAATTGGATTGAGTATAGGTGGTCACAGTTCTCTCCAAGAAAATGTTTGATATTGGATCATCATTTAGTTGCATTTTCATAAAATGCACGATCTTGAATTGACCCCTCTAGCGTAATCATGCATGCATTGAAGTGCAATCATCTTTTGTAGCTAACCAAGGAGGACCAAAAGCTAGAGCTTGGCAGAGAAGATCTTTGCTGGGGATTTAATTAGATGTCATGATGCACTTAAGAGTCCTCACACCAACCATAAATGCATGTCGTCTTAAAGTTGGTTTGATGCATGTCAAATATCATTATTCAATATTGTCTACCTTCTCCAAAGTCTAGGCAAGCCTATAAGTTAGAAAACTAGGTCACCAATATAAAACCAGAATTCCAACCTAAACATAGTTGCAAACCTTTTGGGTAAGTTGCATGTTTCTCCTAAGGAGATTCCCCTATATTCTCTCAAAAAACATAAGAAAATGACTCCTTTTGAAAAATTGGGTGAAAAATAACTTATAGCTCTCTAAACATGTTAATTTTATGCATTTCTAAATAAAAACTACTATGGTGAAATGACTTTGTTTTAAAAATTGGATCATTTTTAAAGATTTTTAAAATAGAAAAGCTAGTATCTTGATATCATAAAGTTTACATGGTATAAATTTATTTATTTTTCTAAAATGTAAAGATTAATGGTACATGATAATTATCTTGAAACTAAAAAACTCAATTGGAAAAACTTCAATGCTTAATTGACAAGAAGGATCTTCTTATAGTTACTTGCTGAAGTGTACAATCATTTAGCAATTCATATCTTTGATCAACAAAAAAGACCATTAACATGCTATCATTTTAGAAATATACTATCAACTTGCTTTTGCATAAGTAAAGCTTTAGATTATCAAACAAAAAGTAATATTTACACAATAATCTTGTATGACAAAATATGAAAACTAACCTTTTTAAATCCTAGTATGAGTTAGTAAATCTATAAGTACTATTTATTATGTGATACAATTAAAGAGATATTTATATTTTTCATAACATTCTATATTTGAAAAAATATATAAAAACTATAATATCCTAACATAAACTATTGAGTATACTAGTATGAGCTAGTATATTTTGGTGAATGCTTAACTACTTTACAAAACAATATAGTAAATTTAAAGACCTCACTTCAAGAAAAGTGAGAATTATTTTCATCTACGAAACCTATAGTGATCTAATACATAAATAGCTCGTCTTATACATCCATAGCTTGTTCATCTTCAAGGTATTACTCCTGATCTTTGGCGTTTTTTCCATCATCACTATTAGTATCATCATATTCTTCTTCTTCATTCTCCTCAATTGCTTCAGCAATTTCAATATCAACAAGCTTTGCAAAGTTCTCTTGGTTCATTAGACAAAGGAGGCATGGAATCCACTACTTAGATGCATGCATGACCTTCTCAATGTCTGCTATGACCTTTGCACCTACTTTGTGATCCTCATCTGGCAATTGAAGGACACCTTGAATTCACATCTTAATAAATATCACTTGAAGGTTATTCTTCTCCACAGCAATACAATGTATTCCTTTCTAAATAGCACACATGATTGTTGTTCTTGTTGATGATATAAAATTTAAATGTATTACTTAATTACCAAAGGATATATATACCTTTGTTATGTTATGTAGATATTTATTCTTACTAGACTAACTATATACTCACCTATCCTTGAAAATAAATCAAGTACCCAATCATCTTGTGCTAAAAATAAGTCAAGCAATTGATCAACCTATGTGGCTTTTAATATGAGTTTACCATAGACTTGCTACCATCTACGTGCTTTAGTTTTCTTGTGACACTTGGATACTTGAATATATTCTTCGTATTTGTTTCTTTTACATGTGATTTGAATATTTTCTTCTCTACTTCCTCCTAGTATCCTACGGTGATACTCTCATAGCAACTCTTGAATTGGAATTGAGATGTACGATCAATATTGGTCTTCTCCCTATATAAAAAGATACTTAGCTTTAACATATAAAAACATCAACATATACAAGACTATCAATTATTTTGGATAGAGAGTAAAGGAATTATACCAAATGAAAGATTCTGCTCCTTATAATTCATTTTTGAAAGTAAGTGTCATACTATTAGCTTGGCGTGTATTGTGGAAGATAACAAATCTAAACAATGGAGAATTTATTATTTTCTTGAAGTTTTTAATCATCTATGAGACTTCTTTGAATGTGAAAGCTTTATCATCGTTAGTAGATCTTGGCATATTAAATCGATATGGTATATCTGCAATTGTAAGGGTAAAGTAATGTGGATCTACCACTTTATCTTATAAATTATGTTAATAGATTGGAGTACTTGATATAATGTATAATTTGACACAAATTTTATACCAAGTTTTGTTCCTACTTGATGCATTATATCAAGTTTCCTTGAAATTTTGTTGAATGTTGTAGCTAACTTGATGCAATGCATCGAGTTGCCTAAATCTTTTCCCAAATTTCCATTTGTTTTGATGCAGTACATCAATTTTACCCACTCTTTGTATTAGTTTTGGATCTTAATTGGTACAGAGCATCAAGTTTCAAAAAAACTTTATTAAATTGTTTCTAAGGTTATATAGTGTATCAAGTTGCTTGGAAAGTTAGTTAAATTTTTGACTAAATTGATGCTATGCATCAACTTTCCTGGAGTTGTAGCTAATATTCTGGATGAGTTGATACAATGCATCAAGTTCACTTGATATTTATATCATTTTTTGTATTGCTTGATACATTACATCAAGTTTTTTAGAGAGTTTACTAATTTTGTAGCCAAGTTGATGCAACACATCAACTTTCTTAGAAAAGTTGCTAATTTTATGTATCAAGTTTCTTATTAAGTTTGCTAACTTTTTGGCCAAGTTAATATAATGCATCAAGTTTCTCATAAACTTTGCTAAAAAAATTTACCGAATAAATGCAATGCATTAAGTCTCCTTAAATTTTAGCCAATATTTTGGTTGAGTTGATGCTATGCAACAAGTTCACTTAAATTTCAATATAATTATTTTTTCTTACTTGATACAATGCATTAAGTCTCCTTGAAATCTTATTATATTTTCAACTAGATTGATGCAATCCATCAAGTTTTGATGTAGTATGTCAAGTTAACTTTAGTTTTAGATCATTTTAATTTGCCACACTTGATGAAATGTATCAAGCCTTTATAGTAAGCTTGATGCAATACATCAAGTTTCATGGAAAGTTTTCTTTTATTTTAATAACTTGATTGTGGTACACAAAATTATTATGAATCAATCTAATTATAGTCTCTCAAACTTACTATAATGCATCAATGTCTAGTAGCAGAGCCCAAAATTAGTTCATCAAGTTTCTCTTTTTTTTCTCTTTTTATAACAGTCACTAGTAATGATGATATTCTGATGTACTTTTTTGAAAATAGACTTTTTTTTTCATTTCTTTTTCATTATGCTTTCTTGGTTTTTCGTTGTGCTTTCTTGTCCTTTTCTCACGAAGTTTGAAAAATAGCAAATCCCGTTTTTTTTCCGACCAAGTTGATGCAATGTAGCATCAAGTTTGCATCATTGAAGCAAGGTTTTTGAAAAAGTTTCCAAAATTGCAAGTTTTTTCAAGTGAGTTGATGTAGTATATCAAGTTCTCTTCTTCCTTGCGTGTTTGGTTATTTGGTGCCAAAGGAGTAAGGTTTTACACTTTTTTTCTGTCATTATTGAGATTGTCATGCTTAGATTCATTAAGATGATCATGTCTAGCCATAGTCACGATCAGTATCACTTCGCAGCTATTGACACCATTGTTTCAACAACCATGGTATGCCAATAACCATAACAATTCTCAAATACATGACATCGATCCACACATCATCCTTTCATGCTAAGCTAGAAGAGTTATTACCTTGCTTGTGGACTATCCAAGGAGTTTCTCATTGTCTTCATGATGGATGCTCCCTTGGATATGTAATTATTGCTTTCAAGTTATTGGATGATATGGAGATAAACATACTTGCAAAATTATAGGTAGACTTTTTTCCCCACCTTGCTATTATTGCTATTATTGTGTATCAATTCTATCATGCTTTTGCTATCTATGATTCACTTGTAATCCAAGTGCTTCTAGATTTATTAAGCATATTGATTGGTATAATTATAATAGTTTCTAAATTCATCCATATGATTATGGTCATCATCAACTCTAAGCCTTCTTCACTTTTATGATTTGGATTTTGATGACCATTTTTATTATGGAATTGGTGAAAAGCTTAAGGGTGATTATGATATTACAATTGTTTTGATTGTGGACTATGATAGTTATGATCATCTTGATGATATTGGTGACCATGATTGTGATTGGTATACAAACGATTGTGATCATGGACATGATGACCGAAAAGTTGGTACATTATCCATCTTATATTAATATAATTTTTGAAGTTTTTGACCTGTTTCTTGTTTTAGCCTTGATCAATCAAAATCATCTCTCTTTTATTTATAATTGGATTGGTTTAAGGGAGTATTCCAAACAGGCTATTTACTTCTTGTGAGTATTTTACTATAATGTGGTCTATTGTTATACGAAGAAAAGGACATAGACAACCTAGGGCAAAGCTTCAAACATAGGAGCTTGGGATAAGGTACACACATTTTTTTGGCTTTACTTAATTGTATTTTTTATATAAATTTACAAGTTGGATATCAATAAATTTCAAAATTTTTAAAAATAATGTTTATAATTACATATATTTTTACAACTATACATTTTATTTTTATATTTTTGTGAAAAACCTTATCTAATGTATTAGTCATTACATATGCAAGAATTGTTGAAATATTAATAATTTCTTGTATCATATATTATATCATACAAAATATTAGAATCTCTTAATTAGATTTTGTATTGTACTTCATAGTTTTTGTATATTTTTCATTTGAATTGGTAAATTACATTTGATACATAAGTAATTTATATATCTAGTACATATATATTGTACAAAATGCATATTCTAACCCCAATTTGATGCATTGCATCAAGTTTCATTTATAATTGACCATTTACAATGGCATTTCATATTATGCATCAAGTGATGTTGTGATTCATGTGATATTCATTCTTCACTTAGTGCAATGGGTTGAAATTTGTGATAAGTTTTTTACCCACTTGATGCAATGCATCAAGTGGGGTTGAAAGTCATGACAATATATTCATTCTCTTTTTTATGTAAACCATTAAGTTGGTATGAATTTGTTGTAAATTTTATACAAGGTTGATGCATTGCATCAAGTTGGTGTGATTTTCTATTTTAAATCTATAGGAAGCATGAAGTAGGAGATTGTCAATTGTGATACTTCATTATCTTCTTAATACACTACATCAACTTGGTGTGAATTCATGGTAAATTTTATACTAATTTGAGGTATTGCATCAAGTTAGTGTAATTTTGTGTTTTGATTTTATACTAACTTCATGCATTGCATCAAGTTGGTATCTTTTTTGTTTTAAATCTATACTAACTTGATGCAATGCATTGAGGTCTTTTATATTTTGTTACATTTTTGTTCTCCGATGATGTAGTGTGTCAACTTGATATAATAGCTATATAGATTTCATACCAACAACTAATGTAGTGCATCAAGTGGCTAGTTTATTTTGTAGTTGTTTACTTCTGCTTGAATAATTACATCAATTTCATATTGCTTTTAAAAATTTATCTTTTGCTTTTCACTAAATTTCTTATTCAATTGATGTAATGCATTGATTTGTTAGACTTTTTAGTATGTTTTTTATACCTACTTGACACAGTGTATCAATTCTTTTGTATTTAGTGATAGTTTTATTCTTTAATTGATGTATTTTATCAAATTGGTTTGAATTTTGAGTAAATATTGTACTAGCTTGATGTATTGCATCAAGTTCCATTCTATTTTTCTACAAATTTACAATTGATATAATGCATCAAGTTGTTACAAATGTTTTGTTGACTGCATAAAGTGCATCAAGTTCTATGGAGATTTTTGATACTTTCATCATCCAGTTGAAACATTACATCAAGTTGATATATATTTTGTGTAAAATTTCTATAATTTCTTTTTCAACATTATATAGTGCATTTTAAGTTGCTAGTGTAAATGAAAGTACTTAGCTTCCTCGTCAGCACATTCTTAGTAGCCAATCAAGAGATATCCTAGAAAACACCATCTGAGATTTGATGAAATACCTCAAGGTTTGATATCTAGGCTTGCTTGAGTCTATCCCGTGGAAGTTTCGGCCATCCCCACGAGGATGGCCGCGACCTGAGTTTTGGGTTCTTATTGTGGATTAAATCAACTACTAATGGTTGATTAGTGTCAACAATTCAAGTTTCGACTTCTTATAGAATTAATCACACTTAAACAAACTCATATTGTACTTGGTTCAAAGAGAATTGGAGACAAAGGGGAGTTTGGCACCTCGACCCTTCTGCCCATGAGGCAAAATCCCATTCCAACCCCCTAAAGTGTTGCAAGTTGGGTTTTCTGATATCTAATGGTCATATGTTTACCTATTTATGAATGCAAAATTTTCCCTTTGAGAAAAACTCTTGGCTTACCGAGTCCACCCAACTGTAGGTTTGGATTCGTCAGGGATCCATCCTCCCATTTCCCCTCGATAGAGTATTTTAATTACCTAATTACCTACCACTTTAGATTCGACATATAAAAATAACTTATTTGATTATCTCTTGATACAAATTCGTTACACACCTTAATTTCATGACACAAAGAGCAATTCCTTCCTAATAGTTCCTTTGAGAAAATATCTTTTACAATGTTTTGTGTCCTAGCTAGATGTGATGTCAACCCGAAGGTATTATTCTCTCCAAGTTCAGTTCCTAGACTAGTATTGGCACTTCTAGAATACTATCTAGATTCGAAGGGTAATTTACAATTTGTAAGAGTCTAAGGATTTGTGACTAGAGCCCCTAGTATCCTCACCTCCTCCTCCCAACTAGAGTTCCCATGATAAGACCTTTCACCCCATGATTGGTCTATACTCACTAATGCGAAAAAAAAAACCCTTGGAGTAGGTTTTATCCACGCTTGCCTTGGGAAGGTCTAGCACAATCAAAGAACATTGCCTCAATTGGAGTTCTGCGCTCATAAAAAATTATCCATATTTTAGCATGATGCTTTTAGGAAAGATTAGTACCTAACTTACAATCACAAACATCTTATTCCGAATGCATTGTTCATAAACTTTAAACAAATCTTTTCTTTCCTAAAATAATAATATCAAGGTAGAACTCAACGTAAGTGGCAATATCTTCCAATAATCTTCTCGGATTACCCTCCCCTTGGGATCTAGTTCGCGTTGAATCTAAACAAGAATTCTACTTTTGAGAACAACTTCCGTGATGGTCTTTTCTCAATGGAGTTTTGTGAGTCCTTGCCTTGGAATAATTTTTTTTAAAAATCTTGGTTAGTTTTATTGCAAAAAGTATTATTTTAACAATTTCATCTCAAGACCTTTTATATATTGAGAATTAGCATCCATGTTTATCCATTAGGAGGTTTTGTTAGTTCAATACAAATAAAAAATAAGTCTTGTTGGGAAGTGCAATATCTTCCTTGTACTTCTCCTTAGTATATCTCGTACAAACCTAGATTATCCCTTGAAATTTACGGTTAAGAATTTCTCTGATAAATTTTATGCATGTAGTTTTTTTAAAAAAAACTCATATTCTATGAATGGAGCTTCTCGTTATCAACCCATAGGATGATGATCTAATAGTTGCTTTTAATATTAGAATATGGTACCTGGGGATTTATGACGAGTGTTTGGTTGATGGTATTTGCAACTTCATTTGTAATTCCAGTACTCGCCATTCTGTTTGTAGTGGTTGCACCTGCAACGTTATTGACAGCTCTCGCCTCCGTGACCTTTATAATTTTGTTCTTTGGGGCCATGGTTTTTAATCACAAGACTGAAGAGGAGATTTCAAAAAATCGGATTGATGGGGATGGTGATAACTAAGAGTTGAGAGAAAAATTGAGTAGATGTAATAAGCGGGATACACACTGACTAGGGTTTAGACACCCCGTCACATTGACTGGGGTATTTAAGGTGTAAGAGCCCCAGATTAGGGCAACCAATTATTATTGAGATCATACTCTTCACCTTCATCTCCAGCTTCCATGGCTTCCTCCTCCCTTCTCTTCTCCCTTCTCTCTTTCTCTCTCTTCTTCTAGTCTTCTTCCTTCTTCTTCTTGTTCTCTTTCTCTCTTCTCAGATTCTTTCATTACAAATGGCATCAGAGCTTCAGGCTTTGGTCCTTTTCCTCTTTCCCATTTCTCCTTTTTTAAATCCCAAAAACCCTAGTTACTCAGCTTACAGGTACAGGTACAGCAAGAAGGACTGCAGTTAACTTCAGCTTTTTGGAGCAAGCAGGAGCTATGGTTGGAGACTCAGACATATCTGGAGGTAAAACGGTTAAAATAGCATGACGTCACTTCTTTTCATGCAAAATTTAAGGGTTCTCTCTCTTCTCCTGCAAGCTAGCATGGCTGCTATCCCAAAGAAACCCCAAGATCTGACCTGAGGGTGCTCCCCGACATCAACTAGCTCCCATGACCCCCCAAGCTACCGATCAAGTAGTGGACTGGGGGGATTTGCTGCCAAAAAGGCCTGCAGGATATCCCCGTAATTTTTGGTGCATTTTGCGTTGGCTGTCCTGCCCCTCCCCAGCACTCTTGCCACTCCTCCACTGCTGCTTGGCCACTCCTTGCCACTCCTAGGCATTGATTCAGCTGATCTTCCTCTTTCCCCTTGGCATTTTTGATCCTGGGATTCAACCTTCATGATGGACAGCAACTGGACTATTTGATACAGTTTGGGGCAGCCATGGATTCTTCAAGCTAAAGCCATCCCTGACCTTGAGAGCTCATACCCCACAAGCCCTTCAGCTCGTGAATGATTTCTCTTGCCCGAACGAAGACATTGAGTTCAGCATGCATGGGAGCTTTGTGGGCAGCCATGAAAGCTTCACTTAAAGCTTCCCATTCTTGAAGCTCGAGCTCAGGGATAAGAATGGGAGCCTTCTTCATTAGCAGGAGCACTCAAATGTTGAAGTACTCTTCCACAGATGCCCAACCAACAACTGGACTTGATCAAGGGAGCAAGTGGCATCGCAATGATTCATGTTTCAACGGTCTTCCCAAGCACTAAAGAAGTATGCCACTCTAATCTTAATCTCTCAATTTAGCCATTTGCTGAGCTTAATCCATTATTGGAGAGATTCAAGATTGCATAGGTTTAATAGTTCCATCCTCTTCGTGTGCAAGCATCATACTTCTTCCTGAAATTCATTGTAATGGCTGACATCAACCCCCTACCTTGTCTTGTGATCTTGGATGAATAATAGCCATTCTAAATTGGGTAAGTAGCAACTAGTGAGTCACTGGACTGCCAAGGTAACCCCTACCCCAACCTTTATCATTCCTTGCATCTCATGAAAAGGTCCAATGTCTTCTTTCCAATGCATCTCATGCTGATTGCTTATTAAAAATGTCTGCTATGTATACTCCGGCTAAGGAAAAAGGCCGATGCCAAGCGAGGTGGTAAGACAAAAGAGAGGCGACCCTCCCTTACCACTTAAGACCTTGAAGGGGTGCACAACCCGTCCACTTAAGACCCTAAAGGGATGCACAACCCAGCCACTTAAGACCTTGAAGAGGTGACCCTCCCTTACCACTTAAGACCCTGAAAGGGTGCACAACCCGGCCTGGGGGGAACTCTGCCCACCTCGTGGTGATCCGGAGCCCAATACTTGTATGCGGGTGCAGGTACTTCCATGAGCTCCACTCCCCTACCCCAATGATCCTTCTTGGATACCCCACAATGCTAATGGCACCCATGTATGACACTTGAAGTACATGCAGTCAAAGGAGATGTATGGCAGTGAATGTACTTATGCATTAATGGCAGAGTTGATGGGTATGCAATGATGCTCGGGATTATGCTCAGTATGCTCAAGATGCTATTGATGTGGCAGATCAGGCCCCTTGAACTATGCTCTATCCATGTAATACATTGGTACTAAGGGACATGCAGTGTTTTTGGTCACAGTCCTGCAGGATTGTCACAAAGATCCCATTGGAGAAAATTTTATCCTGAATCTAGGGGTGAACCCTATAGCTCATCTCAAAGAGGGCTTCCTCCCTCCAATTTGAATAAAAAATCTCCCCAATCAGAGCTACGGTGTGAAAGTTATGCCCATTTTTGTGCACTAGGGTCACTGTGGATAGGATGTAGACCGCTCCAGGGCAAACACTATAAACCCCTTACAGAAAATGCTGATCATTTTTTTAAATAAAGGTTAATATCTCATCTCAAAGAGGCCGTTGTCCTCTTCGACTTGAGCCCAAAACCTCATCAATTAGAGTTTCCTACAAAGAGTTACACCCCTTTTACTGACAGCAAGTCCTGTGGACAACATCCAGATGGCTGGCCAAAAAGGCAAAAGCAAGGCCCAAGAGGAACTCCACAGGGAGATTAGAGACTCCCGGGCCTCCATGAATGATGAACCAAGCTCAGCGCAAGATTACCATGGTGACATACGAGAGGAAATGCCTGAAACGAACCCATATACCCTTCTCAATCACACCCTCTGTCAATATGAGCTCCATCATATGGAACACCACAATGATATGGTCACCAACCACTGCCAAATGATGTCCAAGTTTGATGAAGCGATCAAGCACATGGCTATCTCAAACTCAAAGACTCAACGGACCTTGGAACAACTCACTGCTCTTGTTGCTCAGTTAGCGACCGCTTCATCCCAAGAGAAGACCAATGACTCTAGAAATGAGTCTAGACGCCCTCCACATCAGGAACTGTCGCATGGCCCATAGGGTATACTTGGCACTAAGGAAATTTCCCCTTCTACCTATGAGATCTGGGAACCCTCTCATATGCATGATGAGCCCCTATTGAATTTCCACATCCACCATGTCGGCAACATTCACTTGAGGCCTTCTCCCACCTTGGGTCGGATTTCACCCGCTCTACCTAGGAGCACCCATGCACCCCATATGAATTAGCTCCATCAAGGACAATATGGTACAAATGGCCAGGCTGGCACTCATGGACAGCATGGTTATAATGGACAATATGGGCTTAATACACCACAAGGGATGTATGGACAACACGGCATGTATGGCCACCACGGGCTGCATGGACAGCAAGGATTTCATGGGCAACATGGCCCTTATGATCTGCATGACAAGGTCATCCTAACAAAGTACAATGGGCAATCCCCCTCACCATTTGACCTGGAAGAATGGACGTCCAAGTTGGAGTCCTACTTCAACATCTACCCCTACACTGATGATCATAAAATACTTTTGCTTCTCTCCATTTGGAAGGTTTTGCACACACTTGGTGGTGCTATATCAATCGAGAGAATCAACAGTTCATTGATTGGGAAGATTTCAAAATTCATATGGTCCAAGTTTTTGTGTCCCCTGTGGAAAAAGAACGGTTGATAAGACGATGGTACACTCTTGACCGATGTAACCTCACTTTACGTGACTACACAAATCAGTTCATGAACTTGACGATGTACGTGGAAAGCATTAGTGATGATGCTAATTTGCACAAGTACATCTATGGGTTAGAACCGAGTCTATCGGCTGATGTCATGGCCCAAAAATCCACTACACTGTTTGATGCAATCGAGCTGGTTGAGAGATATGCAAGAAAGTACCGTAAGAATGAGCATTTTAAGCAAGGTGTTGGACCTCCCCGCATCCTTTCACGATCAGCCCCATACAAAGGGGGTTTTCGAGGCACTTCTATGCCTAATAATAGCCCCAAAGAACCCACTTACCCTGCTTTCCATACTGAAAGAAAAATGGGCACTTTTGGGACAGTATCGGGCTCTACTGGTGATAATAGTTATGCTGAAAATAAACAATCCACTGCATCACCTTCCCATGGATCCAGTAGTCAATGGTTCCATCTCGCCAGATGTTGTGAAGGAATGGAAAGAAAAGGGCCTATGCTTTAAGTGTGGAGATAAGTACACTGTTGATCATGCCTCCAAATGCCCATACAAGACAGCTAAGGTCAAGGTTCATAGCATGTATGTCATGGAAGATTGGCACAATGAGGAGGATGACCTAGCCATTGACGAGGCTGAGCCCACAGAGGATGTTGATTATAAGCAGTTCTATGACCTGGAGGATGGGTTTCCCTTTGACCTGGGCGGTGCTCCCTCATAGATACTTGATTTAGCATCCCACCCACCTCCCACTTCCCTTTGCTCGATCTCCTTGGATGCTTGGATAGGTTTCCACAACCCCAGTACCCTTTGCATTCAAGGAAGTATCAATGGAAAGCATGTTTTTATCCTTGTGGATAGTGGAAGCACTCACAGTTTTCTCAATAAATCAGCCATTGATTGGTTGAAATGTACCCCTATGGCATTACACCACCCCTTGAAGGTCCAAGTAGCAAAGGGAGAAGAAGAAATCAACACACATGTATATTCTGCTGTTCCCTTATGCCTGGCTGAAAATTATGTGGAACTGGTTGATCTGATTGCCCTAGATATGGGTCCCATTGATGTTTTCTTGGGCTGTGATTGGCTAAAACAATTGGGGAAAATTGCTATGGACTTCTCTCAGCTTTACATGGAGTTTATGATACATGGACAGCCTATCCACCTAGAGGGAGTTCACAAGCAACTCAAACGGGAGTTTAAGAAATGCTCACAAATCTTTGTTTTGCAATTAAATAAGGACACTTCTAATCAGCCCCCTACAGTATCTCATGACTCACTTTGCAGGCCTTACTTGAGGAATACAATGACTTATTTTAGATATCTACATCCCTCCCTTCCAAGAGACAAGTGGACCACCCACTTGACCTAGAGCCCCATTCCAAGCCAGTGATGAACAAACCCCCCTATAGACTCTCCAAGTGTAACCGTGAAGAGGTTACAAAGCAAATCAAGGAGTTGTTGGAGATGGGTTTCATTGAACCGAGTTCTTCCCCCTATGCATCCCTTGTCCTCTTAGTAAAAAAGAAAGATGGCTCCCTTCGCATGTGCATTGACTACAAAGATTTGAACAAAATTACAGTGAAGAACTGCTACCCCATACCACGGATTGATGATTTGTTGGATGAGTTAAAAGGGGCATGCTTTTTCACTAAGATTGACTTGCGCTTTGGCTACCATCAGATTCGTATGCGGGTAGGAGTTGAGATCAAAATGGCCTTCAGGATTGATCGTGGACTTTACCATTTTCTTATGATGCCTTTTGGGTTGACTAATGCCCCTGCCACCTTTCAAAACCTCATGAACAAAATCCTACAGCCCTTTCTGTTCAAGTTCGTACTTGTTTTCTTTGATGACATCCTCATTTATAGCAAGTCATCTATGGAGCACTTGACACACATTCAGAGGGTGTTTGACATATTGAGAGAGCATCGACTCTTTGCTAAGGAGAGAAAATGCATATTCATGCAGACATTTGTGGAGTACTTGGGACACATTGTGAGCAAAAATGGTATACAGCCTGACCCGAAAAAGGTGCAATGTGTTAAAGATTGGCCCACTCCTTCCATCACCACTTCTTTGCGTGGCTTCCTTGGTCTCTCTTCATTCTACAAACGATTCATTAAGCACTATGCCACCATTGCAGCACCTTTGACAGATCGCTTAAAAAAAGAGTCATTCTTTTGGGATGCCGCTGTGGATCATAGCTTCAAATAGTTAAAGGACACACTTACTTCAGCCACCATCCTTGTTTGTCTAGACTTCTCTAAGCTATTTACCATTCATTGTGATGCCAGTGGCCGGGGTATTGGTGTAGTATTGCTGTAAGAGCATTGTGTGATTGCATTTGAAAGCCGCAAGCTTGATGAGAAGGAGATGCAAATGGACGTATATGACCAAGAGATGTTGGCCATCCTCCATGCCATCAAGAAATGGCACCACTATTTGTATGGAAGTGAAAAGTGATCACCGAGTCCTCCATGCCATCAAGAAATGGCACCACTATTTGTATGGTAGCCGCTTCCAAGTGAAAAGTGATCACTGAGTCCTCCAATACTTCTTGACTCAGTCTACTTTTACTCCTAAGCAAAGGCGATGGGTGGCAACCTTATAGAACTATGACTTTGACATTTCACACGCACAGGGCAAGGATAATATTGTGGCTGATTCTCCCTCGAATGTGGACATGTAGAGTGTCCTCTATCTCAGAATTGCACAATGATTGGGTTGAAGAGCTCCAAGAGGCTTACTTGTTAGATGATCATTTCAGCCACACATTTCAGAAATTATAGCATGGGGTTATGGCTGAAAACTCCCAATATCAGCTTAAGCATGGCCTTATTTGGTCCCATGGAAAGATTGTCATCCCGCACACTTTCCCCTTCACATAGAAGATCATGGAAGAAATGTATTCTTGCCCCACTGTCGATCACTTGGTGGGTGTTTTCAAAACATATGACAAGATTGCCAAGAGCTTTCATTGGAAAGGCTTATGGAGGGACGTCAAGGATTTTGTGACCAAATGTGTTTCATGCCAACAGAACAAGGATAGTACACTCAGGCCCGCTGGCCTCTTGTAGCCTCTCCCTATCCCTGAAGGGAAATGGACTGACATCACAATGGACTTTATCACTGGCCTTCCTGCAACTAAGAAAGGGTGGAACAGTATCTATGTGGTAGTTGATCGCCTCACCAAAGCTACCCACTTTATCCCCACTAAGATCCAATATACTGCCTCTTAGGTGGCCACTCAGTTTATGGAAAATGTCTTTAAGCTGCATGGCTTACCACAAGTCATAGTACATGATCAGGATGCAAAGTTTATGAGCAACTTCTGGTAGACAGTTTTCACCTCCATGGGGACCATGCTTGCTCCATCCACTACGTACCACCCTTAGACTGATGGCCAAACTGAGAGAGTGAACAAATGGCTTGAGATATATTTGAGGCACTTTTGCCATGATGTACAGCACAGTTGGAATACGTGGCTTCACTTGTCTAAGTTTGCATATAACAACTCCACACACTCTAGCATTGGAGTTTTCCCTTTTGAGGCCTTATACGGGTATAAGGTTCACCTTCCTATAGTCTTGTTTATTGATAAGATTAACCCTTAGAGTCAAGCTGAATTGAATCACATGCAAGCTTTAATTCAGCAATGCAAAATGAATCTTCAGAAGGCCCAAACACACATGAAACTCTATGCTGATGAAAAACGAAGGCACTTGGAATCCCAAGAGGGGGAATTGGTCCTTTTGAAAGTACCTAAGTCCTGCTACTCAACTCTCAAAGAGGACAGCAGTAACAAGCTAGCCCATCGCTTCTATGGTCCATACCGAGTCCTGAAGAGAGTTGGCGACTTGGCCTACCGCTAAGAGCTCCCCCCTACCACCAAAATCCACAATGTGTTTCATGTCAGTCAGCTGAAACCCTTTGTAGGCTCCTCAGTGGACTATGTGGAAGAACTTTCCCCCATAGATGAAGAGGGCATCACTCAATATGTCCCTGAAGCAATCATTGGGCAGCGAGATAAGCACTTACGATCCCAATCCATCAAAGAATGCCTCATCAAATGGCAAGGCCTACCCTTGGAAGAAGCCTCTTGGTGCCCAACAACTATCCTCAATGAATTTCCCTACCTCCTTGAACCCCAATGATAGGAAGACTAGCCGGTCATGCCTTGAATTGCCCACCCTTTGCCCGCAGACTGCACACTATTTTAGAACAGTTTTGCGCTTACTCAAATCACATGCATGTGCATTCTACATAGGCTGAAAGTACTCGTCATAAGCTCCATTTCAACATATGGTGCACCCTATTTGGAGCAGCCTATCAAAAGTTATGACCATTTTACTTTAGCATACTTGCATGCTGTCCCTAGTCTCTCCACACCTAATCTTCATTGTCAAAAAGCTCTGAATAGTACTTTGCAACCCTTTCTTAGCCCACCCATCACTCCCCTCTGTTTCTCCTTGTTTTTTAAGGGCAAAAACCTTTCGAGTGGGGATGGATTGTAACAAGCGGGATACACACCGACTAGGGTTTAGACACCCCATCACACTGACCAGGGTATTTAAGGTTTATAAGCCCCAGATTAGGGAAACCATTTGTTATTGAAATCATACTCTTCACCTTCATCTCCAGCTTCCATGGCTTCCTCCTCCCTTCTCTCCTCCCTTCTCTCTTTCTCTCTCTTCTTCTAGTCTTCTTCCTTTTTCTTCTTGTTCTCTTTCTCTATCCTCAGCTCTTCTTCTCTCTCCTCTCAGCTGCTTTCATTACAGTAGAGTCTCGATTCTATAGGGAAGTGAAGGTAGAAGGGATGGGGATTCGATTTCAAGAGCCGACGGAGTATCCTCCTTGTCTTCACGACAAGAATTTCTGCTCATGCACTCTTACCTCACTCCCTCTTCCTCCTCACTCTTGGTTCGAGAAAAGTCTCTTCTCTTGGTTTAGGTTCCCTCCCAACGACTCCTCATGCCCCATATTTATAGTTAAATTGAAGAAGAGAGGGTTTATGGGTTGTGTCTAAGAAGACGAGTTGTTTGTGGAGGATATCTTGGCAATCTAGCAATATGGAAGATTTCATGATGCAATTTGATCCTAGCGATCTGATCTTTGAGGTCTAGAGAGGCTGCTAGAGTTGCCATGACTGATTTTCATGGCTCTCAGATGATCTTGCTCCAATCTAGGCCTCTTATCAAATTGAGAAAAGGGGGAGATTTGTAGAGTCTTCTACTAAGATTGAGGGGGAGAATTCGGGCTTTTCTTTGTGCTTTTAGCTTTTCTAGTATCATAGGGATACTTCAGTTCAGCCACAATATGGACAACAAAGAGGCTTATCTCAACCATCTTTTGGGCAACCTAGAGGGCACACAAAGTCCAATTTTGGATAGCAATGAGTTGCTATAAAGCATGGCCAGTTATGGTAGTGCAAATATGCCATTTAGCACCCCTAGAGTTGCCACGTACCCAACCTTCAATGCCTCAAGGAAAACCAGTAATTTCAGGATAGCAAACAATGGCAAGGCCGAGAATAAACAAGGGGACAGCAAGAACAACAATACCTCAGCCCGTGGAGGTCAACAATCCATTCCCATGGATTTGTACAAAGAAATGAAAGAAAAAGGACTTTGTTTCAAGTGTGGGGAAAAGTACACATCTGAACATGCTTCCAAATGTGCTTATAGAAATGCAAAGGCAAGAGTCCAAAGTATGTTGGTCTTTCAAGACTGTGAGGATGACCATGAGGATGCAAGTGCCTTTGTAATCACTGCCGAAAATTATGAGACTAATGAAGAAATTGGGTAGGAAGAGTTCTTTGACCCTACAAACAGCTTTCCTTTTGACCTCGGTGATCATGTAGACCTTGCAGACACCTTTCCTTTTGACCCTAGTGGTTATGTACGTGTAGATATGGGTGACAAGAATGACTCACATGCTGTTGCCACTATTTGTACTATCTCTTATGGATGAAGAGGGTATCATCCAATATGTTCCAGGGGCAGTCTCAAAGGTCAAAAGGAAAAGAAGTTGTGCTCAAGATCAATCATGTAATACTTGATCAAATGGCTAGGATTGCCCCTTGAAGAGGCCTCCTAGAGACCAGCTTCAATCAAGGAAGAGTTCCCTCATCTTATAGATACTAACTTGGCTAAAATGTAGTCAATAGGTAGTCTGTCCTAGTTCAGACAACCTACAGACATATCTCTGTTTTCAACCAGATTTGATTCTAAATTATGGACAACATTTAATGCCATACATGTGCTGAAAGTACTCAAAGTAAGCTCTGTTTCTATGTCAAAAACACCTCGATCAGAGTTACCTATCAAAAGTTATTGTAGATTTACTACAGCATGGTCTTGTAGTAGACATCATGCTATCCACTGTCTACAGCTTGCATTTACTCAAGGTATTTGGGTCAAATTTTCATTTTTATAATTCCCTAATAAAGCTCATGTATTGTACATACCCCAATGACCCATCATACACAATAATACCTCTTCATTCATTAGTATACCCCCGTAATAATACATCAGAGTAGTACTCTGATATGCTCCTGCCTAGTTATCATAAGTGGCCAAATTGTTTTTTAGGGCAAAAACCTTTGGGTGGGGACGGAATGTAAGAAAGGGGGATTTAATAATGGGGAAATACTAGCTATAGTGGTGGTGGCTAGTATATAAGGTGTTAGGGACTTGAATTTTGGACTATCAGATTATAATACAAGTTTCCTTTCATCTTCACCTCTCTCTCCAAGCTTTCATGGCTTCTTCCTCTCTCTTTTTGTCTTTCTCTCTCTTTTTCTAGTCTTTCTCTCTCCTCATCACTCTCTTTCTCTCTCTTCTTGCAGACTTTCTCTCTCTTCTGCACACACACACTCTCTCTCTTCTCCCTCTCATGTCCTCTTCTTGATAGAACAATAGCCATGAAAGTTTTGAAGTAGTCAAACACTTCGCTCTTTTCCTTCATGAAATATACCTAGAGTTTTCTAGAGTAATCGTCAATGAATGTAAAAAAGTACTTATTGCCACCAAGAGATACATTTTGGGCAGGCCCCTAAATATCTGTATGCACAACATTAAGTATATTCTTGCCTAATATGTCTTTGTCATGCAAAAATAGATGCCTTGTATGCTTCCCAAAACTGATGTACTTCACAAACTTTATGTAATTTTGCAACTTTGAATGTAGGCAAACCTGTAATCAACCCTTTTAGTTGCATTAATTTTATCAATTGCATATTTTCATGTCCAATGCATTTGCACCATATGTCAATGTTTGTAACCACACCTTTGCCTTTAGCATACATAGCAACATTAATAGCAAGAATTTTAGCATCCAAAGTAATTATAAGACCAACTCTACTTCCTTTTGCAATAAACCTTCACTTATTATTAAAGTCTTCAACAAAAAAGTACTTTGCATTAAATCTAACCTAAGAACCTTGCTCTACCATTTGACAAAAAATATCAAATTCTTTATGATGGATAGCACATGTAAAACATCCGGCCGCCAAACACTTTGTCGTTTGAGCATCATGTAAGGACTATCAACAAAAAACCACAAACATTACTTGTTAGATCAACTCCATGAAAATAAAGGTATTAAGAAATAATATATTTTCTACAATGAAACTTTTTCAATATGTGAAATTAGATGACATGAATCGTCATCTGTCTCTATACAACACATGGACTTTCTAAATCATGCATCTCTCCAAACCATTTAGCATGGCTGGATGCACAAGAATCAACATACAGTACACCATCACATGTCCTCTTTCTGGTAACAACATTCATCATATGATGCATGACAAACAAATGCTCATTTTTTCATCATTCTGTCTTGAAGATGATGTATAATTTTCTTGCTACAACGTGTTAGTGCAAATGTCATCCTTCTTATTAAAACAATGGGCTCCAATATGTTATGTTTATCCACATTAATGAAAAAAAATTTAGAATTATTAGAACCTCTATTTTTCCATCCACCTCTTTCTCTAGAGCTCCCCTTGCCTCTAGAATTACCATGGCCTCTTGAAATATGCATGTCACTAAACTATCAATTTTTTATTTTAGTAATTACCACTAGCACATCCCATACCATGGCCTCTTAAAGAGGATTTGTCATATCCCCTTCCTAAACTTAAGTGAAAGTCTTGGACATATTCACCACTTCTTAGAGATCATGCGAGAAGCCAACTCATCCAAGTTCGGAAATGGCTTTTGTACATATATAGAAGTAAGAAACGATTTCCAGGCCTTCTCATTATAAAGGCCACCTAAAGTAGACGAAAGCAAATTATCATCATCAAGCATTGCATCAATAGCTCTTAAGGCATATACACTACTTTCACATTGAGAAGCCCAAGGACAGCACCGAATCTACCAAAAGATTAAGCCTCATGGTGGCATCTACAATGCCCGTGCCCTCAAAAACCTGCAAGAAACACCCTTTCTCTCAACAAGAAACCAATCCTCTCGACAAGAATCTTGCACACAAGAAATATGGCCATCATCTTGATCCTCACTCTCTCCTTCTTCCATGGAAGAGATAAAGCAAGAAAGCATAGGAAATGAAAGAGAGCAAGAGTAGTGCCAATGCAAGAGAGAAAAGAAGATACGTGTAAGAAGCTAGATAAATGAGAGGAAGAGAAGTTGTAACTCCCCAAACCACCTTTTCCCACAGATTGCATGACTCTTCATTTCCACCTTTTTATTTCTTTGAGACTTTTGTTTTACATGGTTACTTACACCTTACAAGAAGATTCATTTTCTTTATTTTCAATAAAGGAACTTCTCAACCTTCCAAATTTGGAAAAGAAGCACATATATACTTTAAGGTCATGACTTTATAATATCTAGCCATACCTTTTACAATGCTTGTCTTGAGATTTTGCAATGAAGTTACAAGTTTAAAGTATCGAACTACATATGATTTGTCGATGAAGATCATACTTGTATGCCTAAATTTGCATAATTTTGGGGGCATACACATTCAAAACGTACTCATTTATAAACATCTTTCCTTTCTTCAAGGTATTCAACTCTTGCTTGACTCGAATCTTCAATGCATTTGTATTTACTGAAAAAATATTCTTGAAGATTGTCCAAGGTTCATGTGAAGTTTCTCTATTTTTTACCTATCCCAGCATAGTATTATTAATGACTACAGATAGCTAGTAAATTATCTTTTTGCCTTTTGTATTCCATTCTTTCCATGCCTTTAATTATTTTGTAGTCGCAAGACTATTTAGCTTTGGTTCCTTTTCTTCACCCAAAACAAACTTGAAAAGGCCTTTTTCATAAGTTTGTTATTGAAACTTCCATGATGGGTAGTTGTTCTTGTGTAGCTTCTCAATAATTGGATTTTCACTATTTATGATACAATCTAGTACCAAACATCAAGTAAAACTTCTACAATCCTTCACAAGATGTGCATAGCAATAAATCGAGCAGTCCTTTTTATTGAGTGAGTGCTCAAGAATACATATGATCTACAACCTATTTGTAGATAAGTGTTGTGTTTGCTCCTTGAGAGACACCTCAAAACTTACAAATTTGAAATTTGTAACATGTGTACTAGCAAACGACAAACACAATCAAAATCGTAGTATGCCCTGAAATTCCTATCTGCAACCCTACAGAGCTAAAACAAGGTTTGAAATGCAAATGGCAAAAAACAAAGTGATAAATTCTAAAGGGCTTATCTATAGAATTTATACTATTTTTCTTGCACACCAAATATCACAACCAACAATTCGAGATTTTTGCTTTGCCCTAGTTATGGTGCCCCCCTATAAACACATTATAATCATCTTTACCTACACAAGCCTTGTTAAAAATCTCTTACTTGTGGGTGCTACATTATGTCTACAAAATTATGCTCCTAAATGGACTTAAACTTTAGCAAGAATTAAGAGTACATGATGGTAACATGAACAAGCATGTTGACAAATAACACAAAATTTTTGCATGTAACTAATACATAAATTTTGCATTACATTGAAACGTTTCTATCTAGTAATGGCTATAAAATGTCAATATTTTGCACCCCCACAAAAGCAATAAGGCAAACATTAAGCTATTATATGCGCCCTATGATGATATTGAACCCCTACAACTTTGTGGCACTAAAACTAACATTCATATTTGATCTTAGTATCATTACTTTTTCAAAGGCTTTTTCATGTACACAACTTTAACATGAATGAGAAATCAATACTTATTGAGAGTGATCCCATTGCAAGATCATACCAAAAACTTCAACATGCTAACATTTTGAAAAAAAACAAGTTCAAAATTGCATACTTCAAGACTTGTTCCTAATCTAACATGACAACCAAATGACTTTTATAGATATTTAACTCTCATAAAAATATTTTCATATTTTAAAAGCTCACAAAAGAGTGAATGTTTGATCTTAATACACAAATTTACTCACCCAGCATTAAATACATAATTAGAAGTTGTAGATTAAGGTGCAATGCTAACATATGTTATAAATCATGTATTGTAATATAAAATGCATTGAATGGCTCATCTAAAACTAGATGATGAGGGTAAGGCACATGTATGTTTGAAGCTAAATGATCTACAACTAAGGTGAAATCTACAAGCCTTACTTGGCAGCACTATATATGTGTAAAGGATTATTACTTCTTTTTATCATGTGCTGATGAGTGATTAGAAGTGGCCATAGGCCACAATGGCATCGGATGAGTGAGATGAAGGAGAACTCATTGACAATGATTGTTATTATTAAAACAATGACTCTCTCTCCCCAAGATGCAATAATCAATGTAATGTTGATTGAAAATAATTAAAAATGTGTTTTTTAATTTCATGTGCTAACAAGAAATGTTGACAAAACTGAACACTAGGGAGTATGGCATGCCCAATAATAAGTTGCAAAACTATAGACATTCTCTCTTGTAAGGGCTTTATATAAGACAAATAATAAGATGCCTCAAAATATTCTTAGCTCTTATTTAGGCCCCTAATGTAGTGTAACAATGGGACTATATATTTAAGTAAAATGAAATACAATGAGAAGAGAAGACAAGATGAAGGGAAATTAGGGATTCTCTTGTTCGCTCCAAGAAATGAGCTCAATGTTTAACAACCCGCATAGCGAGAATAACTAGATGTTGGGGTAGAAAAGATTGACATGTGGTGGGAGGAATGCTTGTCCCTACCACATATCACCAAATTATGCATTGCTACCCCTTATCTTTGAAATAATGCAATCCTTGATGCTAGAAACAGATGCCCCTATCACATCAAGTCTCATCAATGTTTTTGCTAGTCCCCTCACCCCTAGTGAAGCCATGATCGTTTGCTACTTCCCCATCATATAGGTGATCTCTCTATCTTCTCCATTGTTGAGACTACTCCTCCTGCACACTTTCAAAGGGCAAAAATCCCTCCTCCCCCCCCGCCCCCGCCCCCCCCCCCCCCCCCCCATCTGTCAATTTGGATAGATCAACCAAATATTCATGCCAAGATTGGTAACCCTAGTCTTTCCATTGTGTCACCTTAGCATGATGGTCAAGACAATAGAGTGTATGTGCAAGTGGCTTAGCAATCCAACACCATGCCTCTGAAAGGGAAGTGGAACCTAGGAAGAAGAAGCTTGGTGGTGAGAGCTATGGTGGATGGAGAGCAAGAGCCAAGAGAGAGAGAGACTCAAAAGTGGGAACTCCAACAGCCACAATGTGTGGCCAGGCCTTCCTTTTTTCAAACTGTTACTAAAAGAATAAAGAATAAGTGATTGTTAAGAGCGCCTGCCACCTACAGTGTGCAGTGGTGGTACTGTTAGTGTAGTAATACACGAGCGGCTAGGCGAAGGCACCTTTACCCCCAACAACCTCCCACTTAAAGGCGAATCTGCCCCAGTGAGAGAGAAAAAGAAAAGATAGTACACCATGTACACATGTACAACAGGATGGAAAAAAAGACGTCATCTCATCCAATGCCCATCAATCTCCTGAGAAAGGCAAAGCGCTCGATAGTGAGGCTTTTCGTGAGCATGTCTGCAGGATTCTACTCATTCAAAATCTTGACAAGGTCAATAGACATGTTCTCAATGACCTCACAAATGAACTGATACCTCACCTCAATATGTTTCATCTTCGCATGGAAGACCGGATTCTTGGCCAACTGAATGGCACTCATAGAATCCAAATGCAATGTAGGTTAACATCTGTCATACCAAGGTCTGCAATCAAACGGCCTAACCAGATAGTCTCCTTGCAAGCCTCTGTGGTGGCTGCAATATACTCGGCCTTTGTAGTAGAAAGATCCATACATTTCTGCACCTTGGACATCCAAGAGATAGCCCCTCCAACAGAAGTGAACACATAGCCAGAAGTGGACTTCCTACTATTTGTATGTCCTGCATAATTAGGGTCAGTGTACCCCACGACTCCTGTATCTTGGCTACCATAGCAAAGGCACATATCTACTGTGCCCTTTAGGTACCTCATGATACCCTTTACAATATCCCAAATTTTTTTGCCAGGTGTAGCCATATAACGTGCCACAACCCCAACTATAAAAGCTATATTTGAACGGGTGGCTATCATAGCATACATAAGACTGCCCACGGTTGATGCATAGGGAATCTTGGCCATCTCAACCCTCTACTCATCTGTCTGCGGACAATTGGCTTGTGAAACCTTCACATGAGAAGGTAATGGATAGCCAATAGGCTTAACATCTTGCATGTGGAAGCGCTTAAGGACTTTATGAATGTACTCCCTCTGTGTGATAGATAGAGTAGTCCCTAAGATCTATCGCACATAATGCACATACCAAGTATATGAGAGGCCTGTCCTAGATCTATCATCTCAAAGCTCTTTTTGAGCTGAGCTTTAAGAGCATCTAGCTCCTCATGAGGTGTCCCTGCTAAAAGCATGTTATCCACATAGAGTACTAAAATCAGTAAAGAACTGTCACGGGATTTCTTCTGTACAAGCACAGATCCATTGCATTGTGGTTGTAGCCCTCTGATTGCATGAATGCATCAAACTTATGGTACCATTCCCTAGGTGCCTGCTTCAAGCCATATAGACTCTTCTTTAGTTTGCACACTAGGTGTTCCCTACCAGAGTCTACAAAGACCTTAGGCTGCTCCATGTAAATCTCATCATGCAAGTCCCCATGTAAAAAAGCCATCTTGACATCCATTTGGTACAAGTCCAGGTCAAGCTGTGCAACCAAGGCCAAGACTAAGCATAGGGTGGTCATCTTGACCATAAGAGAAAAGACTCATCAAAGTCAACACCATGCTCCTGCTTAAAACCCTTAGCAACCAAACAAACCTTATATGCCGGCTTGGGGTGTCCAGGGTGCTTTTCAGTTTGTACACCCACTTGCATGGGAAAGCCTTCTTACCCTGAGGCAAGGAAACGAAATCCCAAGTCTGATTCTTATGTAATGGGTCAAGCTTAGACTGTATAGCCCTCTCCCAAGAGTGACAATCCAAACTGTGCATAGTCTCATCATAAGTGAGAGGCTCTCCTGCATCTATAACAAGTACATAATCCATAGAGGGCACAAATGGTTAGGAGGTCATCTATCTCTAGTAGAACGCCTCAATCCAGGCTCTATTGCCTAACCGACATCCTGTCTAACATCAACATGTCTAACATCTGGACCATGAGCATCATGTGATGTTGCACGTTGTCTAGCTAGCCATGGAGTGGGCCGAACAAGAGCAGGTGGCTCCTCCTAAAAGATAACTCCGTGTACCTCAACCATTTCTCAAGCTGCATATGCATTTTTTCCTCATGAAAGATGACATCATGGCTGCGGATCACTTTCTGCGCCTGCGGATCCTCTAGATGGTAACCCATCTCTCATGCATCTCCATAGCCAATGAAAATACATTTGACACTTTTAGGATCCAGCTTATTGCATTTCTCCTTGGGCACATAGCAAAATGCCTAACATCCAAAGACACGCAAATGATCATAAGAGGGGGGACTTGGCTGGCCATACCTCCTCTGCAACCTAAAAGTCAATGCCACTACTAGGCGACCTATTAATGAGATGCACTACAGTAGTAACTACCTCAGCCCAAAGGTGTTGTACTTTGCCCCACCAAGTGGCTGACAGGGCATGGGCCCACATACATCTGAGTGCACAAGAGCCAAGGGCTCACCCATACGTTGCTTACTAGACTTTTTATGCGTATTTCTAGTCTGTCTACCATACAAACAATTATCACAAGAATCAAAATGCGAAGAGTCAAAAGGCGGAAGATACTGCAAAGCACGGAGCATTTTCATTCCTTTAAGAGACATATGCCCCAAACAAGCAAGCCAAAGGGATACATGGGGAATAGAACCCACATACAAAACATGATCCAATGTAGCTCCAGATACAAGTAAGGGATAGAGGCTCCTAGACTTGGCATCTCTTGCAAGTACAAGCCTGCCATGAGTAATCTTCCATGTAGAGTCTCCAAAAGACACAAAATACCCGGAATCATCAAGCTGTTCAGCTGACATAAGGTTGTGAGTCAACCCAGGTACATGGCATACATCATGCAAAACAAAAGAATTGCCAGAAGGAAACGGTAGCCTAACATCTCCAATGCCCAAAATATCAAGAGACCTATCATCACCAAGACACATAGAACTAGACATGGTACGATAGGTATGAAACCAATCTCTACAGGGGTGTCACATGAAAGGACGCACCTAAATCCAAGAGCCAGCACTACGCATACATAGAATGTATCTCAGAAGTCTATAAGGCATTGCATGAAGAAGCTACAAGTATGTAATCATCATCTAAATCAGTGGTCTGCATGACATTAGCATCTTCTATCTTCACACTAGACTTTGCAGGTACAATACTGCGCTCAGAAGACTTTTCATGCACTTTTTCTTTTCCCTTTTTCCTTGCACTTATCATCACACATTTTATGGCACTAAGGCCTACTATGTCTTGCTTTCCCAAAATAATGACATGTAAGATCAGACTTCCGTCCACGGGACTTACTGCGACCACATGACTTGGACCTGGACTTCTAAAAGTCCCTGCCTTATGATCATTATCATGCCTGCCATTTCTGCCACGTCTAACGGTCAATGCATGTGAAGAGCGGGAAGCATCATTGTTTCTCCTATTGATTTCCTCAGTCAATAAAGCACTCTCAACATCTTTGATTTTCATCCCATCAAGCTTGTTCGTGCATCTGGCAGTAGGAATACTTCCCACGATTCAAACAAGGTGCCAAGCAGAAACATCTTTGATTTTCATCCCATCAAGCACTCTTAGCATCTTTGATTTTCATCCCATCAAGCTTGTTCGTGCATATGGCAGTACGGAATACATCCCATGATTCAGACAAGGTGCCAAGTAGAAACAACGGGTGCAAGTTGTCTTTGAACTCAATACCCTGTGACAACCGATTCTTCATGATAGCATGAAATTGACTGAAATGAGATGAAAGGGAGGTCCCCTCCTTCATGCAAAGGTCCATTAACTGCTTCAGTCAATACATTTGTGATGCAAGACTCTGTTGCGCATAGAGATCCTGAATCTTTTCCCATAAATCCCATGCACTCTGATTCTCATCTTCAACAACATTATGATGGACCTCTTCTGAGAGTGAAAAAATAATGGTAAACTTGCATAACTCATCAACTTCCATCCAAACATCATCATCCATAAGCTTAGGTTTGACATCCTTGAAATGCAAGGGTTTAATCTGCAATTTCTGCACCAAAACCTACCATATTTGGGACTTCCAATACCCATAGTTGGTACCATCCAACTTGGCAATGTTAAAGAGAGCTGTATCTTTCAAATGACCAGTCATACTGTCCCAAATCAAAGCAAAAAAGTAAAATTGCAGGTTGCTATAATCAACAGAAAATGCACTAAAACCACTGCTAAAACTAGATGAAAGGGTGGATTTCACCAAGAGAAGCACCTGTCCACCAAATATGACCAAGATAGCATCAAATAGTAAGTATTACCCTCATAGAAGTGCTCAAAATATGCATATTTTAGCTTGCTATAATAAATTATAGCAGTATGTAAAATTGTCCCAAAATGAAGCAATCACTGATACATATGTCACTACAATTGCCAGGTAGCAAGATATATCCAACGGTGAGTTTCCAGGGGCAAGAAGGTACCAAGAACTGTCAAACCAATAACCTGTCAGGCAAGAGACATCTTGTGGGTCCATAAGTCATGCATGTAATGAGTCTTAGGGTAAGAGAAGAGACCAAGCACAAGCACAACTGATAGAGCAAGAAGCTCAATACATAACCATCCAAGATGCATACAAAATTGACAAACCTATGATAGAGATAGATGCCTGCCCCAATAGGCATATCAAATCAGCCCACTACAGACAAACTACAGACATAAAGCTCTCAAGAGAGCAAATGCATGTAACTGTCCCACAAGCTCAAGCTCATCTATAAATAAAACTCTGTGTACATTCGAATATACCAAGAGACTCCCACTAGAAGTGAAGCCAGATGCAAAGAGAGCAAGCAATGCTCTAATATATCAAATACATAGCATCAGACATGCCAAATCCTAGTAGGGTACATCTGGAGCATAAATCCCAAGCTATCTCAGACTCATAAAGCATAAGCCTAAAAGTATTCAAAGAGCATATAACTAACAACCAAATGTAATGCCCAGTGGGTCCAAAATGCTCAAATACATCTGAAGAGGAAGTTCCAAGTAATTGTCAAGCATGGGCAAACCAAGTGGCATCCATATGTGACCAAATCATAAATGCAAGAAGCCTAAATGTCAAGCAGTGCAATAGGCATAGACCATTGAACCAAGAAGAAGCATTTGACAACCTCCAGATACATTGGTATGATCATTCAAGCCTCCAAGAAGCACCCCTTATCCATGAACCAATGCATACACCAAGTAAATGAGCTTCAGCCCATTGTATTACAACAAGTCATTTACTGTTAAATGAAGCTCAAACGGTGCTCAAATTTTCTCCAAATCAGTCCCAAAGCATAAACATAGCATCTCGTAACATCCGGGCATCACCGAGCATCAATAGGCATCAAACGGGCAATGCCAAGAAGCATCAAATAGTAAATGTCAAGTACAACCATGTTTTGATAGTCCTGGGCCTGTGTATGTAGCAAAGGGCTGAAGGGGGAAGCACTTGAGTTGATCACTGGGAGTCAAGAACTAATGCCAGGGAGTCAAGCAATGCTCGGGAGGTTTGCCTAGAGTGCCGGGAAGCCAAGGAGAAGCAGGAAACTGCCCGTGAGCATATCATCCCAGCCCCCTAAAAATGCACCAAAAATTGTGATGCCCACTCTTGGGGGCTAGGGATCTACAACAGCCCTCGGGGGAACTTGGCAAGGTCAAGGGGGCTCCAATGTAGCCCGGGAAGAAGCCGATGAAGGTCCGGAAGCTTGGGGAGGAGGTGGGAGATCAAAATGTACCTGCAAATGAAGGTGCTATGGCTGCCATTGAAGCTCGGGTTGAAGCTCTTAAAATTCGGATTGAAGAGAATGTTGGGAAAGCTCCAATGCCTTTGCTTTGATACCAGTTGAAAGGGAAGTGGAACCCAGGAGGAAGAAGCTTGGCGGTGAGAGCTATGGCGGATGGAGAGAAAGAGCCAAGAGAGAGAGAGACTCAAAAGTGGGAACTCCAACAACCACAATGTGTGGTCGGGCCTTCCTTTATTCAAACTGTCACTAAAAGAATAAAGAATAAGTGACTGTGACAGGCGCCTGCCACCTATAGTGTGCAGTGGTGGGTACTGTCAATGTAGTAATACATGGGCGGCTAGGTGGAGATGCCTTTACCCCCAACAGCCTCAACATGATATTCTACATCATTCCTTCTCTACTATACAAGGGAATCCCCTTTTCCTTCATGGTGCTACTTCAGTCAATGGTTTCTGTAATGAACTCTCTTTTCTAACACATCTAATTTGAATGCCTCTACCTCCCCAAGTCCCCAATGCGACTCCTAGACAAATAGAAGTTACATGCATGGAAGCTATCCACCATCAATGCCACTAGTGCATGGAGAAGAAGCAAATGAAAATAGTTTGGTGTTAAATGAAAAACTAGATAGAGGCATGCATGAAAGAACACCAAAGAAAAGCCATGAAGTACATGCTAGAAAATTTATTGTTGCCAAGCAGGAAGTCAATTCATCCCTTGTTGAGGATGATACATGCTATTTTGTCTTATGAAAATTGGAGTAGGGCTTTTCGTGTAGTAATGATCATGCCTAAGTTCTTATTGACTAGTGCCATGGGGCATGGCCACAATTGAGTCAATTTGGGCATGTATTAGAAAGAATTGGGGCCCACTTGGTATCCAAGTACAATCCACTCATTATCTACTAAATAAATACCTTGTTTTATTATTTACAATGATGGAGATGGCAATCAATGTATTGGTATATGGCCAATGGATGTTGAAGAACTCCTCACTCACATTATTTAAATGGCATGATCAATTCAGCCCACATGGCCTCAAGCCCACTAATGTGCCTATATGGGTAGAGTTCCCAGACTTGATCCTTTTTATTAGTTTTTAGGTGCCCTAGCTACCCCATTAGGTAAGGTGTTAGGTCAAAGATAGTAGTTTGGTATCAACTCATAGTGTCACCTCCAACTATTGGTAGAAATTGATATAAGTAAAAATATTGAAGAGTCATAGTCAATAGGAACTCCAAGGTCATTGAATCCCTTCTTTGTGAATAAGTTATAAAAATCTTCACAATGCATTCAAATGCATGAAGCAAAGGGCATTTTATAAAGGATAATCTTGAATGAGGGAATCCAGACAAGAAGGAGAGCCCAAAACCCTAAGGCTCTAGAGACAAACATGCAAGGGTTTCAAAAAGTACATACTTAAAAAAGGAAGCCCAAGAACAATAAACTAAGGCCTAAAGAAACACCCTCAAGACAAAAGGTAAATGCTCAAATAGGTATGTTGCCCTACTCATAAATATTTATTATAATTTAAAATTTTAGAACTGATTTGTGTATTCTCTAACAACAAGACCACGCTATTCAAGGTCATACCACTGGCGGGCAAGCCTTTCTTTTTCCATCGGCAAGACAAATACTTGCACCATGAGTGCCTTGAACGCTTCCCACGAGTCTATTGTTGATTTTCTCTTTTAATGTACCTCCACCATGTATGTGCAAATCCTTCCAAGTGGATGGTTGCAAAATGGATCTTTTGGTCATGATTATGGGGCAAGATGTCAAAATAATCCTCAAGCTTGGAAATCCACTCTTCGAGTTCAGCTGGAGATGATGATTGACCATTGAATTTTGAGAAAATAATATTGTCTCTCAGCTCTCTTTCATAATTAGGTGGCCGTCCCATATATCTAAACTAAGGCTGATCCATGTGGCTGCCCAAAAAGGATCCATTGTTAGAGTAATTTATGCCAAAAGATGGTTGAACTCGCATATATGGCATGGGCCCTTGTGATGGCTGAACTCGCATATATGGCATGGGAATGGGCCCTTGTGATGGGCTCCTCTTGCCTATGTGAAGGCTCTCCCTGTTCAAAAGTGCTGTTAAGGATGCCCACTCTCCCCAAAATACCTTGGGAGTTCATATTGTTGCATTCATTGATGGGACAATCACTCTTTTAGCATGCATATCCAACCTATCTTCATGTTCCTTCCCTTTCATTTGGAATTTCATCCACTTAGTGTTGGGTAGCAAGGGTGTCCATAGTGGTCTTTATTTGACCAATGCCTTCCATCAATTCTCTATGCCTCTCAGTATGCCTTGTCTCATGCAAACTGAGGGTGTTACTGAGTGTGCTGAGGCTCTCCATATCATGAGAGTGATATTCATCTTCCACCTAAGCATTAGTTTAAGCCCTCGAGGCACATGCATCCCTTATTTGTTGCTGGAGGTCATCATTTGCCTTAGTTTTCCTTTATTCCCTACCATGGTTAGGTGTAGTCCCGTTAGACCACCCATCACTATTTTGCCCGTAACTTGAGCTAGGAATCTCTGATTGACCTATTTTTTTTTTCAACTTGGATCCCAGGATGCCCTCTTTGAACTGAGCATAAGTATGCACTCCCAAGTTTAATTCAAAAAATTCTATAATAGGAAAAGTACTGATGTACTTTGTAGTCCAGCACCCTATCTACACCTCTAGGAGGCCTGTTTTGACCTGGAAGTATCTTGTAGAGTCCAAATAGAGCTCCAAAACTGATCAAAGCCCTTGGTAGGACTTGTGGGTGCTCTATAAGACCTGCACCTCAGTTTGTAGGAGTAGGTATACTTCTATAAAAGCAAGCAAATTGCTTATAGCACCCTGTGGGGGTTAAGAAAGGGGTTGCTATGGATCAACTTGTCAATACATGACTAAAGGGTCATCCCACATGGCATAATGCATTGCCCAATTATGCAAATTCATTGTTTGCAAGATTATTCCACAATTGAGCATGTCATCAATATCTCTTAGCATGATTTTTCCATGCATAGGCATCTCCCATACATTCCAAGCATCGTATTCATTGCCATTGACTGCATATGTATTCTCATGCCTGCAAATACATCCTCAGTAGTATTTTCCATACATTTTCAACCAATAATATATCCATACATCAAAAAATACATCTACATCAGTGCCAAGTCAATATCTTGGATCTTCAAGAGGGTACCTACACCTGCAAGCAACTTTGGGCTCTGGATCACCCGGAGGTGGGCAAAGTTCCCCTGGGGCCGGGGGTTGTGCACCCCTTTAGGTTCTTTGATGGAAAGGGGGGGTCACCCCTCTTTTTTCTTGCCACCTTGCCTGGCATCGGGCTTTTTCTCACCCGGGATATACATGCCAAACATTTATTATTAAGAAACCAACATGATGTGCATTACGAATTGAGGATTGGGCCTTTCATGATATGCATGATTAATAAGGAAAATGGGATGTAGAAAGGGATTACCTATGCAAATTAGTGACTCACTAATTGCATCACTTACCCTTTCTTACAATTTTTGGCTTAATGATCAAGAATCAAAACCAAGCATATAGGGGTTAAATTCTCAGCCAACAAGAAATAAATTTGAAGTGTGCTCAATCATGCATGCATTTCAAGAAGTGCATAATGGAAGAAGGCTAGCAATATGTGATCCATAGCTTCAGCCTAAACAAGAATTCATGTAATTCTTTAATGTCTCAAAGCAAGAGGTTGAGCTCATCAAGTGGTTGGAGAAGAGAGACCAAGACCCATGAGACATACCTTGCTTAAGCTTGGGGAAGAGGTAGTGGCTTCCCACTCTAAAGAATTCATGGTTGTCCTTCTACCTCCAATGCCTTCACAATAAAACAAGAACTCGCTCCATCACCTTCGGATTCCTTAGTGTGAGAAGTGGCTCTTTGTCTCATTCACCATGGTTCTAAGCACTACTTTAGAAAGCCACCATGGAGAAGACAATCGGCTACATTCAACCTTTGTGTCTTGCTATGTGCGGACATCTTTGGCAAGGTATCAAATGCCCAAGCATGAGTTAGCAAAGGAGGTTGTGTATCAGATCATTAGTGTGACGAAGAGCTGATGCTTGGTGGGAATCCGCGCCTCAACCTGAGTGGACTATGAACTGGGTTGCGACTCGAGTTGCCACTCAAGAACAGAGATGTTCTCTTTGATCTTTTAACCCTTCATTTTTTTGAGCTTGTCTGAGCCAGGAACTGTACAAGTGCCTTGGAATTTACTAGAGGGAGCTGACACCATTTGGGAAACTTCAGAAGTACACTGCAAAGCTCCAAGATTTTGTGATCTTATTAGCATATGAGGAGCCAGAAAAATCTCATGTTTTTGAACTACTCAACATGGAGCATTGACAGAATGTTGTAGATGGTTTGAATCAGGTGGTCTTATAGAATTATAAGATTCCGAATAAAATGGCATTGGAGAAACTTCCTCAGTAACTAGATGTTGTGCAGGGCTATTTGAATCACGAGCGTACTAAGAAGGAGGCTGTGTATCAGATATCAGCGGCGAGCTAATGCTGGATGGGAACCCGCACCTCAACCTAGCTTCCTTCGTCACCACCTGGATGGAGCCTGAGGTCAACAAGCTTACCCTCAGCTCTCTCAATAGAACTACATCGACCTAGATGAATACCCCATCGCCACCGACTGCAGGACCGATGTGTAAACATGATAGCTAGGCTCTTCAATGCTCCATTGAAAGATGGAGAGCAAGCGATTGGTGCTAGTACTATAGGCTCTTTAGAAGCTATAATGCTTGCAGGCCTAGCTTCCAAAAGAAAATGGCACTTCTCCTATGTTAGGGAAAATGCAGGCATTCAATACAAATGTGGATCTCACACCAGACATTTCATGGTACACATGCATGTTGGACAATTTTTCTTGCCTGGTACATTATTGAGAGGCTCTTCAATTGGAGCGATGTTAGCTCAAACAAGGAACTATGCATTAGAACTTAGTGGCAAGCCAAGCACCTCAAAGCTCACAATATTTTACACAAGCAACGTTAATGTATTTGATGGTGTCTTTGAGGAGAAGGCTCAAGCCATCATGAATCTGGCAGCCAGTAATTGTTTGTGGCCATCAAGTGTATTGACTACTTTAGTTTCTCAAGGTTCTCCACTTCTAGGTACCGTGACTTCTCAAAGCAGGCCTGGCTCCCTTCATCTTGGGAGTCTCATTAAACAAGATGTGGTTGAGTTTAAATTTTTGGATGCGCCTGTTAATGAGGATTGAAGAAGAGCTGTGAGGATTGCTCTTCTGAGTCTTCTGGGAGATGAGAGAGCTTCCTACGGTGTCATGATGTTATGAGGACACAGTGTGAAAAAGTATGGAATGCATCATCATCCGACTTCTCTATTGATCTAGAGAGTCAATGTAATCTGAGCCATTAGTACTAGTGTGAGTTGCATGGATTATCCAAAAATACTAGATTTTTGGATAATTTTAGTCTATTTTTTATATTATTTATTGTAAAAATTTGAAAAAGTTAGAAAAAGATTCTAGATTAGGATGGCATGCAAAAAGCTAGTTGCTAATTTAGCCAATTAGGAGATTTTTCATAAAAAAGATAGATTGACGAAATCGCACGCATCGCGATTGCTGTAAACATGGTGAAAACTGTAGATTGAACTGAAAGAAGGAGTGATCTGGGAGATCCATGACTAGGTGTCCTAAGGTTTTACCCCCCCTTTCGGAGCCAACGGAGCCATCAGATTTGGGTTCCAGACAGCAGAGAAAGAGCTAATTTTTCTTATCCACGTTTTTGGTCTATGAAGGAGCTCTAGGAGAACTAATGCCTAGAGATTGCTTCTGAGTAGTGCAAAGATTCCAGGTTCTTTCAATACATATTGATTCAATTCATTGTGATTTGTTTTTGTAGTGTTTACCACTTGGATATTCTCTATCTTCTCTTCCATCTCCTATCTCTACTTCCTTCTACTTCTGATCCTCAGCGGATTCGACCTTTCGACAAAAACCCCTCCGACATCGGTGAACCTGACGTGAAAGGTCGTCACAGAAGAAGGAAAGATAATATGGGAGAACCTTCAAATACAATCTCCAATGATGTTTTGCAACAGTTGGTGCAAAATATGAATATGCTTATGCAAGTACAACAACAACAATAGGTGATGCAAGCTTCAGCTCAAACAGAAAGTGTTGTGATGAATGCTTTGCAAGCAGTTGAGGGTGAGGTGAAGTTATTCAATGGCAGGAATGTATCTGCATATGTACATACCTATGCTCAGAAGATAGAATTCTTTGGAGTGGCTCAATCTACATGGAGCCGGTATTTTGTACGTGTTACTGTTCATGAACTGAAAGCACAGATTACTGAATTATACTTGCATGATGCAGACTGGGTATCCTTCAAGAAGACACTCAAGGAAGAATTTTACATTGAGGATACCAGTTTGATTACACGCAAGACTTTTCAGGAGTGGGTTATACAACCCAATAAGAGTCTTGTGGCTATGAAATTGTTAAGAGAATTTGAAAGTCGATTTGACCAGTTGGATCTTGCAGAACAGCAAGCTCTTGCAAGTCAAAAAATTGAATTGTTTCTACAAGCAACTGATCTTGAGCTTCAAGAGAAGCTTGATGATTTACTGGAGGATCAGACTACAGAGACAGGTTTGAAAACAGAGTGGAGACATGTCAAAGAAGCTATTACTGCGCTTGTGAAGAAGCATAGAAGAAGAGAAAGATTGCATGTCTCTAGCTTGCCCACTGTTACGGGTAAGACAGTTTAAGTATCCAGTAAGCCACCCGCTTCGGTGGCTAACCCTATGGCTATACATGCTATTGTTCCCTCTGTTAGGGAAGATGCCTTGGATGAATTGGTCAAAGGTATGCGGGATCTTCAATTGAAGGTTGCAAAATTGGATGAAAAAGAACAAGAGGAAAGGGGACGGGCAGCAGCCCCTAAGCCTGGAAAAAGATGTATGTGGTGTGACAGTTTGCAACACGAGAGAAAGGATTGTGATGCCTATCAGGAGGCCTTGGCATGACAACTTATATTTTGGAAAGATGGCAAGATCCATGCACAAGAAATCGGATTGCTTCTTGCTTTGAATTTTGGAAAGGGAGGTATGCAGAAGTTGTTGGAAGACTTGGCTGTCTGAAATGCTTATGCGGCAGTACATGCTTCTACTTTTGGTCTACAGTTGGATAGAATGCATGGCCAAGTGATGGTTGGTCCAAAGGCTGAAATATGGATACATGCTTTACATGCAGATGAAAAGAGAAAGGTCATTGATAGTGAAATGTCTCATGTAGGGCAAGACATTCGTGGCATAACTGGTTGGGAATCACCAGTAGATGCATATTCAATGTATGCATATTTAGCAAAGGTACAAAACATGGATGTACTTATGGAAGAAAAACGAAAAAGAGATGAAGATATTGCAGGGACATCTAAAAGAATGACAAGAAGAAGTGTGGATCAGTCTAAAGCTGCAAATCAGCCACCTCCCGAGCATGTTATGGAAGAGGTCAAGTCAGGAGCAAAAACATGATAACAAATAAGAGGGCAAAGAGAAGGGCAAGCAGCCTAGATATAAGTTGCAATTTGACATTGAGACAGCCACAGATCTTAAGAAGGTTCTTGAAGAATGGATCTTAAACAATCGGGTGGAATTTACGTTGGGAGAGGTGCTTGGCATTGCCAAGCAAGAGTTTCATGATGAGATCATTGACATGATTAAAAGGAAGCGTCAGTTTCTTGGTGATACCACTAGTGCATTACTGCAATTTGAAGAGGAAACTGGTTTGTTGGATATTCGGGCTGAATATGAGTATGAAGTAAATACAGGATTGTCTATGCAGGATGCTACTAATCAATGGACAGCATGTGGAAAAGAGAAGTGGCTAAAAATGCATTGTCTTGTAGCAATATGCATGGTGGAGTAAGGAAAATGCAACAATATGGAGAAGAGACTCTAGGATTTATTCCTCGAAGTCACTTTACAAGAAATCATTGGGCTAGAGCTACCACTGAAACGGTAGTGAAAATAGGGGAACGTGAAACTCCTTGTGTTGCTTTACTTGATCATGGGTCTGAGATAAATGTCATTGAGCGGGGATTGTATGAAAATGGTGCATGGCTTGTAGACATTGATCATGGTTGGCGAATGAGGGCTGCAAATAATTCATCAGGGGAGCTTTATGCTGCATATCCTAATTTAAAAGTGACAATTGGTGATGTATAGGAAGAGCAACACTTCTTTGTGCAAGATAATTCCTCATATGCAGTGATTTTGGGACAAACCTATATTACAGGAGTGCGTATGGAAACAAAGGTACTTGATGATGGTTTTGCTTATGCAAGAGTCAGAAGCAAAGATGGGAGGAAAGCAATCCAATGTCTTACTGTTTGTGTTAATCATCCTAGAAATCGTGATACGCTTCAAGAGTCTCCTTTGGTTCCAAATGCAAGGGAATTCAAAGACCTAGATTTTCATTTCTTGATGAAATGAAGCATGTATTTACTATTGGTAATTCTCAGTTTACACCAAATAATTGCCTATGGAAGCTATGTGTAGGGCTGAACGCATATCTATGAAACAGACTATTAAGAAACCAAGATCATTGGGGCTGTTAGCTGAAAATGATGGCATTTTAAGCATCTTTTATGGGCTGAATATTATCAACACTATGACTGAAATTTCAACAACTATACATGCAGAAAATGAGGTTGAAAACAGAGTGTTGTCAGTATGTTCTTTGGATATGTATGATGTTATAGCATTGTTTGCTCAGCAGGATGGATTACAATGGGTTGAAGCACTTGTGGAGACAAAGTATAAGACAATTGACAAAAAGGTGAAACCAATTGCTTTGCCACTTCCACCAGAGAGTGAGGCTATGTATGAAAAAGTGTCAAGGCAGCCAAGCTTACAGGATCCTAAAGATATACGCCATCAGTTTACATCTGAAACATTACAGGAATTGAAAGTTGGTGCAGAAGGGTTTCTTTTGCCTACTGAGAGAAACTGTTTTATGCAGATGTTGGTTAGACATGGAAGGCATTTTCATTTCAACCAAGTGAAATAGGTTGTGTGGATCCAAATGTTGTCTCTCCTATGGTCATATTTACTGTGCCACATGTACCATGGAACTTGAGGCCTATTGCAGTGCCTAAATCTTACTTGCCAAAGCTGATGGATTTGCTAAATGAAAAGATTCGCATGAAGATCTTGGAGCCTTCTTCAGCCCCGTACTCAAATCATTGGTTTACTCTGCCAAAAAAGAATGGGGCTTTGAGATTTATTCGAGACATGCAACTGGTCAATAAAGTGACCTTAAGAAATGTGGGTGCAAGTCCTGTGGTAGATGAGTTTGCAGAGGCTTTTGCAGGCAGAGCAATCTATTCTTTGGGTGATCTTTACTCGGGGTATGATCAGTTTCAGCTTGTAATTGAAAGTAGGGATATCACAACCATGAAGACTCCTTTGGGGTTAGTACGGATGTGTACTCTCCCACAGGGTGCAACAAACTCAGTGGCACACATGACAAATGCTATGAATAGGGTACTCAGGGATTTTATACCACAATTGACTATGCCCTTCTTGGATGATGTTCCAATCAAAGGGTGTGCAGTGGATGAAAAGAATGAAGAGATGGATGCTCATGGATGCAGACAGCTTGTTGCAAATCATATTGTGGATTGTGAGAGGATTTTGACACATCTAGAAGAGGTGCATTTAACTCTTTTTGGACAAAAGTCTATCTTTGGAGTTGAAGAGGTTTTGATTGTTGGGCATATGTGTGGGCCTTATGGGCGAAGGCCATCACTAGCAAAAATAGATGGGATTGATAGAATGCAAGATGTATGCATGAATGTATCAGAGGTGTGTAGATTCTTGGGTGCATGTGTGTTCTATTTGATATGGATTCCTCACTTTGCACATGTAGCTGATGTTCTTTATTAGCTTCTAAGGAAAGGTCAAAAATTTCATTGGGAAAGGAAGCATCAGAAAGCAATGAATAAATTGAAGCAACTCTTAAAATCTGCTCCTACGTTGAGAAAGGCTGACTATTCACATGGAAAGCCTATCATTATTAATGTTGATACAAGCCCAATCGGGATTGGATGGCAATTGGGCAAGATGATGAGGAAGGACAAAGATATGCAATTCTCTTTGGTGCTAATGTATTGATGAATGATAGAGAATATATCCACAGGTTAAAAGAGAATTATGGGAAATTGTGACAGCCCTTAAATGTGATAAGAAGTATTTTATGGGTGCTCATGTAGTCATTGAGATTGATTGTTTGCCGGTATTGGGTATGATTACTAGTTGTGCTACCTCGGACATTGCTATGCTCCGGTGGATTGCATACATCAAATCTTTGAACCCTGGATTTTAGCATATTGCAGGAAGAGATAACCCAGTGGTGGCAGACATGATATCGTGAGCACGTTATGAGAATGAAGATGGGATGATGGATGAGAAGGAAGAATATGACTTTCTTATGGCTGAAAATGATGTTGCAAGAGTGAATTTAGCAATACAAGGTGTTGCTATAGCATTAACAGAAGCTTGGACAACAAAGAGAATACACTTTAGATGTTTTGCATCTTGTGTAGAAGTGTTTTTGGAAGACAAATATGTAGGAGAGTGGCTGAGAATTGGTTAATATCTCAGTATATTAACAAAGAGAGATGAATGGTCAGATGAAGAGTTTAAGAAGATCAGGAGGAAAGCCTATGGATTTTTCTTAAAAGATGGATACTTATGGAAACATGCTAAAAAGAAACAGGGTATGCCATTGCGAGTTTTGGGTGATAGAGCTTCACAAGTAAAAGTAATGCAAGAATTTCATGAAAGCTTGTGGGCTGGTCATAGAGGTGTTTGGGGTACTTTTACAAAGATCAAAGAAAAATATTGGTGGCAGGGTATGTATAAGGATGTTGCTCACTTTGTGGAAACATGTATGACATGTCAAATGTATTCAACAGTGAGACATCGGGATGGATTGCAACCCACATATCCATTGTCTCTTCATTTTAAGTGGGTGGTGGATTTGGTCACAATGTCTATAGGTCTTTGGCAAATAAAGTATCTTGTGCTTGCTCGTGAAGAATTGACTAATCAAGTGGAAGGGAGAGCTCTACGTACTAAGCCGACAAATGCTGTATGTACCTTTCTCTTAGAAGAGAACTTTTGTCAATATGGCTGTGTGGAAAAAATTACAAGAGATAGGGGTGAGCTGGATGCAGATGAAGCTCATGATTTCTTTTCACAGTTGGGGATAAAGCTTGCTTTAAATTCAGCCTATAACCCTGAAGGAAATGGCAAAAGTGAAAGAGGTCATCCACCTATTGTGAAGGCATTGACAAAAGCATGTGGAGAGAAGGTAAAGGAGTGGCCACGATTGCTCCCTTATGCTTTGTGGGCTGATAGAACAACTCATAGTGCTATTACAGGATATATGCATGCAGAATTGATGTATGGTCAAAAACCTATCATGCCGATAGAAGAGATGACAGTCACATGGAGTGTGTTACCTTGGGAGGAGGAGTTGAATCGAGAGGAGTTGTTGGCCTTACGCATTAGAAAGTTGGAAAGAAAGTCAGAAGACATAGAGACAACAACTACAAAGTTAAGGACAGCAAGGATATAGAACAAGAAACAGTTTGACAAAAGACATAGACTGAGACCAAGAATCATACAAGATATGGATTGGGTATTAGTTTATGATAGCAGTTTAGATAACCAACATAGTGTCATACGTAAAGTCTCCAAAAGATGGTTTGGACCCTATGTGGTAAGACAAGTGTTTGATAATGCTACTTATGCATTAAATGAGCTCGATGGGACAGCCATAAAACTTCTGGTAGCAAGAAAAAGAATAAAATTATTCAAAAGGCGGGAATCTATTGCCTATGAGTTGCCAGAATTGGAAGAAAATAGTGGCCATGATATAGGGGCTAGCTAGGAAGATATGGAAGATGAAGAAGTAAAGGATATGGTTGCAGAGGATGAGGAGGACTCAGAATCTGGTGACAACTAGGATTTTGGCACATATCAGAGGATGTGCAGGTTCAGAGGGGGTGGATGTTGTAATTTATGAGGACACAATGTGAAAAAGTATGAAATGCATCATCATCCGACTTCTCTATTGATCTAGAGAGTCAATGTGATTTGAGCCATTAGTACTAGTGTGAGTTGCATGGATTATCCAAAAATACAAGATTTTTGGATAATTTTAGTCTATTTTTTATATTATTTATTGTAAAACTTTGAAAAAGTTAGAAAAAGCTTCTAGATTAGAATGGCATGCAAAAAGCTAGTTGCTTTTTCAACCAATTAGAAGATTTTTCATAAAAAAGACAGATTGACGAAATTGTGCGCGCCGTGATTGCTGTAAACAGGCTGAAAACTGCAGATTGAACTGAAAGAAGGAGTGATCTGGGAGATCCATGACTAGGTGTCCTAAGGTTTTACCCCCCTTTCGGAGCCAACGGAGCCATCAGATTTGGGTTCCAGACAGCAGAGAAAGAGCTGATTTTTCTTATCCACGTTTTTGGTCTATGAAGGAGCTCCAGGAGAACTAATGCCTAGAGATTGCTTTTGAGTACTGAAAAGATTCCAGGTTCTTTCAATACATATTGATTCAATTCATTGTGATTTGTTTTTGTAGTGTGTACCACTTGGATATTCTCTATCTTTTCTTCCATCTCCTATCTCTACTTCCTTCTACTTCTGATCCCCAGTGGATTCGACCTTTTGACAAAAACCCCTCTGACAGCGAGTACAACAACAACAACAGAAGAAGCACAAAGAGGGAGAGAGCCTTTTGCTAGTAGCTCCTTGTGTTGAAGAAGATGACGGATGGATCTTCTTGTCAAATAGAGGTCTTTCTGCCACAAAAAGTGGCACACGAAGAGAATGGGCTGATCTCTTCCATGAAATCTTGAGAGAAATACAAAAAGAGGAGAGAGAAATACTATTCTTGAAAAGTAACCTTCTACTCCATTTACCACTGTCTCTTAAGAAAATACCTTCAAAATTGGACAAAAATGACCCACGAGTTACCAACTTTAGCCTTCCTACCACCAAACTTGGTCCAAGACTCCATTAATGCACTAGACATGCAGTCCTTATGGTCCAAAATTCCTTGATAATTGCACTGCTGCTCATGTCATGTCTGTACTTGTGGCTCTTGAATATGTGTGACTAAAAAAAAAAAACTAAATGGAATGTTGGCCAACTGGATCAAGAACCTATGGCTCTGATACCACTTGTCAAAAAGAGGATAGGAGAGAAGAAGAGAGAGAGAGAGAGAAAGTGCAGAAGAGAGAGAAAGACTATAGGAAGAGAGAGAAAGAGAGTGATGAGGAGAGAGAAAGACAAAAAGAGAGAGGAAGAAGCCATGAGAGCTTGGAGAGAGAGGTGAAGATGAAAGGAGACTTGTATTATAATCTGATGGTCCAAAATTCAAGTCCCTAACACCTTATATACCAGCCAATGTAGCTAGTATTCCCCCATTATTAAATCCCCCTCTCTTACATGTTCAAATTGAAATAGGCTTGAAAGTTAAATGCTTGAGCAAGAGCATACCTCTCTAATGAGTTCAATGACGTTTTGAGGTCTCATGGGATAAAGAAATACTCTACTTGTAGGTATACCCCACAACAAAATGGGATTGCAGAAAGGAAAAATAGACATATTACAAAAGTTGCACATGCATTGATGGCCGAGAAAAATATGCCCAAGAATTTTTGGTTTGAGGTCATTCAGGCTACTACTTACATTATGAATAGGTCTCCCATAGCTGTAGTTTATGGTTTGATTCCCAAAGAATGTTTTATAAGAAAGAAACTTGATATATCACACTTGAAAGTGTTAGAGATTGTACTGCATATGTTTATGTGTCTAATAAGTTAAGAAACTTGATATATCACACTTGAAAGTGTTAGAGATTGTACTGCATATGTTTATGTGCCTAATAAGTTAAGAAAGAAGATGGACCCAATGGTTGAAAAATGTATTTTCATTGGATATTCTACTAAGTAGAAAGGGTATTATTGTAATAAACTTGCTACTAGTTGGTAGGTTTTGAGTGAGCAAGGATGTTATTTTTTATGAGATAAGCAGTTGGTATGCATCTAATAGAGATGCGTTGGATGATATTAATGATCATGATAGTATGAGAAAGTAGAAAAGTAGAAATCATGGCTCTTAGTGGACCATAGACATAATCTAATAGTAGATCTAAAGCTTATCCTTAGTTTGGGAGACTAAGGAGTATTCCCACATCTTCAAGTACATCTACTAGTATTTCAGGTAATGACAAAGGAAAGAAGAAAGTGTCTGATGATAATAATACATCTATTAGTCATATAATTATTGATGATGATTCTAGTGGATTAGAGAGTTTGGATTATGAGCTTGGTATTCCTTCAATCAGGACACCAAGTCTACAAAGAGTACATGGTAATGTAAAGGTTCCATTGAGTGATCTAGTGGTATGCATGTCTAGCAAGGTGAGATACCATGTTAGGAGGTTTGGTTTTGAGGATTATGTGGCTCACCATTATACTTATATGATAAAGGTATTTAAGGATCTTGAGTCCACTTATTTTGAGGACCATACATTGTAAAGTGACTAGTAGGCTACATTCATAGCCCTATTCTTAACCATTTTATCCATAATGAACAGAGAGCTCAAATATGGAAGGGGAGTCTCATTAGCACTACCTACACTCAATTAACAATGACTTATAGCTCCTAGTGTGGACATTAATTTGACAAGAATACCCATACCACACTTGGACCCATCATCACCCACCCACCTAGTGATGCTCTTATTTACATAATGGAAGTGTTATTAAAAGAAGGACCATACATGAATACTTACATCACTTATGATGATGAAGAGTGATATCCAATTTTGATGGGCTTTAGGCCAGTTCTAGTTATGGCTTTGGGTAGGGTACAAGGTCAAGGTATGGGAGGAAGTCAACCATAGGAATCTCTCACTTGTTGTTGGACTTGCAGCCACCCATGGCACATCTCATTGAGATGTCCCAAAAAGGAATGGGATAACAAGGACAAAGTCAACTTGAGATGTTTGAAGTGTGGAATTACACACCTATACATTGATTTCCCTAGATAAAAAACATCCACAAGCATGGCAATTATCCGTACCACTTGGACTTTTCAATGTCAAGACATCTGACAATGATGCTACTCTAATTCCCCTGAACCTAATGACTAGAGCCCAAGAGAAATAGGTTGGAATATTAGTACTTGGTTTGTTGATTAACCTTAATACTTTATCCATAAGTAAAAAGGACCAAAAGAAGAACAAGAAAATAGCTCATACAAAACTTTCACTCAAGACAAACAGCACTACAATGTTGGCAAAGGGAAAATAGGTCATTCATATGCAAGTAAAATTGTATGCTCCAAAAATGAAGGAGAAATCAAAGAATAACATAATCCTAACCAACAACTAGACATAGTGAACAAGGTTAGAAGCTGGCGGTAAGAGAGGCACAAGTGTATCTTTAGGATATGCATAGCTAATTACAGACGATGAATTGCATGAATCTTCAAGCACGAACCCATGTGCTTCATCCACATATGTAGGATGAAAATAAAATCAAACACCACAAATGATATCTCACAATCCCAACAATGCAGCCACTACAAATCAACCAAATCAAGAGCATGGAGGTGAAACGATGAATGATATGTAAAAGATGAACCAAGCAATAGGCTATTAGCTACCTTGACCTCAACCCTAATCTCCCTACCATGCTGAATTAATGCTTGATTCTTAGGGAAGCTCTAAATATATGGGTAGAAGAATCCGTGCAGCCAAAAGAAGTAAATACACAAGGCCATGATGTAAACACACATATACCTAGCTTAACCCTAAACTCTATGACATGAACCCTACAAGTGAATACCTTTTGGACAGAAACCATGATGCATGCAATTCTTCCTATCATTACATTGGGAGATTCCACCAAAAAAGGGATTGTGGACATAGAATCAAGTGTTAGTCTCCTTAGCCATGTATTTTAATAGGCTTGAGGCAACCCACATGTGGAAAAAGTTGAACATAGCTATTCCGAATTGGAGCAATGGGGGACGAACGAGGATTGCAAAGGTAGAAGTGTGGATACACCTAGATAAATTAGCAACTCTCTTACAAAAGTTGAGGTTTAGGGATGCTGATGCCAATACATTTAAAGAGACAGTTGCTAAATTTCATAAGTCCATAGTGGAGGCATGGACTACAAATAGTATAACACACTACATTGTCAGTATTGTCACCATTACAAAAAAAACCATCATTTCGAATTATTTTGTGTTTCTAATTTCTCTTCTTATGTAGCATATACTTGAAGCACATGGTCCATACTTTGAAGATCAAGGAAGTTTGGCAGTATGGTCAACTCAAGGCATGGAACGATCTCATTGCCAAGCTCGTTGTGCTTTTCAAAAGGCAACTGATCATGGAGGTGGCATCAATGATTCCAATTCTATGAGGCAATTATTACAATGGTGGTATAGGAGATTAGAGATACGATACGAGGAAAAAGAAAAGAAGTCTAAAACCTCTCAAGTAGAATTTATAAGTAGGGAAATATATGAAGTGAGAAAAGCAAGATATAAAAACAACACATTTAGACAATGCCTTGCAGAATGGTTGGCAACCCAAGAGAGAGATGGCAAGAAATGGAGACCTAGATAAAGATAATACTTTTGATGCATTTAGAGTGCACGAGAGAGTATAGGTACCCAGGATATGACACATCAATACTCCTATCTTTAACATGAGATGTATTGCAAATTTTGTTTAAAATTTTGAAGGTTTGTCACTATGTTTTTCAAAGTCAATTTCGAACTATGTTTTTTAATTTTAAAGTTCATTTACACCATAGTAAGTTTAAAAGTTTTGTACTTAAGTCAAGTCTCTCCTTTCATTTTTTCCCATTACTCTTCACTCTACCCTCCTTCTTTCTATCCTTCATTATCACAACCATGGCATGCTCTAAGCTTCCTATCAAGAAGGCGCATGCAAGAGTAAGAGCTCAACACTCTCCTGAATCTAGTGAGCGTACTGTGAGTGACAAAGGTCCCTTGGTAGCCGACAACGATGGCCCTACTGCAGTTAATAATGGTGGTGCTACTGTGTCCAACAATGGTGGCCCTAGTGTGGTCAATAATGATGGTTCACCATTGTCCAGAAATGGTGGTCCACGTGCTCTAGTTGCTCCACCTCCCACTACTACTCCAGTTGGTAATACACATCCTCCAACACATAAGAAGTGAAGATGGAGACTAGGCACAGCTACACTATGCGATATAAGGAAATTCCAGAAGAGTGCCAACTTGATTATTCCTAAGGCACCATTCTCTAGGTTGGTGCGAGAAATACTACAAGATCTGCAATTAGGGCATCATCACAAGTTCTTTTCAAGGAACCAGGCAAGGAATGTGGGGCGATGGTCAAGCCAAGCCTTGCTTGCTCTCCAAGAAGCAATTGAAAGTTACTTGATTGATCTAATGGGTGATTCTCAAGTTTTAGCCATTCATGCCCAATGTATCACTATTAAGCCCATAGATATGGTTCTTGTTCGTAGGATCCACAACAACAAGGATGCATTTAATCTTAATATCAACAATATGCTTTGAAAAGCCACCTTGTAATTGGATCTATGTTTTTAGCTCAGGTTTGGTTGTAGATTGTAAGGATCTTAGTTTTGGTTTATCTTTCCAGTAGACCTTCAAGTATTTGATAGCAGTGGTCTATAAAATGGAGCTAAATTTTACCTAGCTCTAGTTCTACTTTGTACAATGCACTATCTACTGTGTATTTCATGGTTTTGTAATACCAAACCTGATATTTATTATTCTATTTTGCCATGATTTGCATTGTGCGTATTTCCAAGTTTCTAATTTTGAAAGTAGTTTTGTTAAGGATAAATTCAATGCGTAATCACCCACATATAAGTGATCAGTTGTACATGGGATGATGCACTATATCTTTACTATATTTGGCTATTTAGCAACACTATATCTGATATGTGATATTCCATTTGACCCATGACTTATTTTTTGTGAAATTTTAAGTTTCTAATATTTCACGTAGTTTGGTTGATAACACATTTAATATGCAATTGCATACACTTGGTGCGGTGGTGAGTTTTTCTATTATTAGTATAATCCAGTTAATGCATTTTAAAAAAATGATTGAACCATCAATTTTATAAATCAAAATCTGTGAAACTTCACCCACATATTGGGCATCATAAAAACTCATGGATATTTAAAAATTGGCCCCATCAGAAGTCTCTAGGACACCTGTTCGGAGGCTCGCGTCTAGGGCTCTGAATCTGGGGATTCAGAGCCCTAGATGCTAACCTCCAAACATGTATCCTAGAGACTTTTGATGAGGCCAAATTTTTTTTGGTAGTTGATGTACCCTAGAGGAGTCCATAGGTAAAATTTCACACCAATTGGATCGCTGGTCATATTTCTCCAAAGCCTAGATACATTAATTCATGTTTAAGGATTTTTTGAAAGTTTTGCTATAAGTTTAAAGTTTCACCTCATTTTACACATTTCACTTTTGAGTTTTGGGTTTTCTCTCCTAGAAGACATGGCACGCACCAAGCAAGTGGCCTAGAGACACCCCTTGGAAATCCTATGTAGAGGCCACCTCCCCCAACTCCACCACCACCACCACCACCACCACCACCACCACCACCACCACCACCACCACGCCAGCATCACAAGCATCGATGGAAGCCAGAAACAGTGGCTCTTCATGAGATCCGCCATTACCAGAAGATCGTGCACCTCCTGATACCAAAGGCTCCACGGAGGAGAGCACAAGTGTAGGGAAGTAGAGAATGAAAGTGAAAATAAGTTTGGAGGTATAGCTTTTATGTATCCTAGGGTTTTAAATAAAGGTTTTTTAAAAACCCTAAAGTTTTAAATTAAAACTCTTACCTTAGTTTTTTTATTTCAATACTTTAAAGTAACTATTAAAATTACTCATATAGATAAATGCTTCGTTCTACATGATTATATCCTCAAATATACGATCGCTGAGTATATTCAAGTTCAACTACATAAATATAGAAAATTTTTAAGAAAAGAAATTTAAAAGACCTTCAAAATCCTTTGGATCCAATTTAATATTTAATTTTAAGAAATAAGTAAAAGAGATGAGCTATAATATATCATTATGCAAAGACAATATTGCATAGATTATAGAACTCCAACCTGTAATTTAATTATGGTTTTAACCAGCACGATTGACTAATTACAGTATGTATTATCGCACGCTTGGATCATAGTAAACTAAAATTATCGTAATTGAAAGTACTCAGAAGTTTAAAAAAAGTCTATATTCATTCTTTATATAAAAAAATTTACAAGGATTCCACTATCTCAAGGATATGTGGAGAAGCACATAGTTTACATGTCATGGATTGCTCACTACAAATCCTGACTTTTCTATTATCTAACTTGAAATAGAAGTTGCAGAGGGGCTCATTGGACATTAATTGGATTTCTTCTCTTAGAAAAGAAATAGGCCAATGGCTCTCTGCTGACCACAAAAGGATTATGACCATTCCACAAGATAACCACATCTATGAGAGATGTATGTGTCTCATCTCGGATATCTTGATCCAAGCTGATCCACTCCCCTCGCAAAAGTCACCATCTTCTATATCAAAAGTGAATGCGCATAGTTTGTCTAGCGATGAAATACCTGTAATAAAAACAAAAATGATGGTAAGTAAATGCGAATAACACAACAATTCATCTAAGCAAGAACTACGTCAATTAAATCAAGGCATTCAAAGTAGTAAAAAAGATTTACCTGAATGTGAGATCAGATTGGTTGACCATGCATTCAATCGTCTCATCAAAATGTGTTCTTTTAACTTACCAAGACTCACCCAATAGCTGACTTATCCATTTCTCGAATGGACACTTGCATTGATAAGTAATCTTTATTTTCTTCAGAACATCACATGAACCAAACAAATGTGCAAGCTAAACTAACTAAGATACACATCTTTGGACATGTGGTGGGTTTTATAGCACTATTGATGTTAGATTTTATCTTGGACTTACATGCTTCTGACAACTCCAAGCTACCAATCAACCATTC